>NW_007578023.1:247560-297967 GCF_000690725.1 Stegastes partitus
GTGCTTGGTTGTCTGTCTCTAAGTGTAGCCCTGTGATAGACTGGCGACCTGTCCAGGGTGTCCCCTGCCTTCACCCTAAGTCGGCTGGGATAGGCTCCAGCCCCCCCGCGACCCTCGTGAGGATTAAGCGGTGTATAGAAAATGGATGGATGGATGGTGAATAACCACAAAATTTCAATTTTATAAAAAAAATGAAGTAATTTTTTGTCCTAAAAATGTTGTCAATATTTTATTCCCGAAAATTATAGTTATAGTTCTATCTATCTATCTATCTATCTATCTATCTATCTATCTATCTATCTATCTATCTATCTATCTATCTATGCATACATTGCTATTATTATATTTTATAGGTGATTTCATTGTTTTTAGCCTTCATTAAGCACTGAAAAGCCAAGTAAATACACACAGGGTCATATTTTCTGTTTAATTATAATAGTATATTAAATATTTTAACAGTGCACCACAAAAGCTAATCACTTTTTTTCTCTGTTGTCAGTCTGCCAACCATTAAGATGAGATTAAACCACATCTGTTGAACAGCAGTCAATGTAGCCAAAAGTGTCAATTACAGGATAATGATGAATGCTGAACTTAGATTAACTGTAGCAGATGTAGAGAAGAATTTTAAAGTCACCAAACTGAGTAAGTGATGTCAGTTAAAAACAAATATCGATCTGAAGTTTGGTAGTATTTGCTGTTCTGCTCTGTGTTTCGGGTCGGCTACAGTTTTTCTTTCCTTCTTGCTTCTCTAACCTCTCCTTACCTGAGGCCGTGGCTCGGCTCCCTGCTGCAGTCTGATGATGCAAACCTGCAGCTCATTCCAGATTATCAGCTGTCATCAACAAGTGGCAAGGTAAGATAAAGTCACTTTTAAATTAGACTGTGTTTACCTGTGATTGGACTGAAATTAATACGTGTTCAGTTTTTCAGCTCAAAATACTGCAAAGACAGCTCTTTTCACCATGGCTGTATAACCTATTGTTTTAGTCCTGTTCTTACTGGGCTGTTTCAGTGTCTGTAGCTGTCAGTGCAGCTGAACTGCTGCTGTCCACACCCCTTTCAGAAAGGAGACTCTTTGTGTATGTGACTGACAGCAAACAGTTGACCACACAGCAGCCAATATGTGAAGTGAGTCCAGGACCAGGACTTTATATTGCTTCTAACTTTCTCTCTGTGGGATCATTTGACATGGAAACATCACTAAATTCACAGCACATTGTGGTTATAAAATCAGTAGGCTAGTGGCACCGAATGGCAGCTTAGAAGTTTCTGTGAAGTGACTGCTGCTTAACATGTATGTAATCTTCATGGGCTGCATTTTAGTCACTATTTCATACTTTTTTTAGTTGTCTGACAGCAAAAACTGAAAAAAAATGTATGTGAGATCAGCTTTATTGGGCTTTATTCAGTGGTATTAAAATGCAGTAAATGTGAGCACAGAGAGCAGGAGAGAAGTCAGATGTAAACATGAGTTAAGGTTGCAATAAAGCACAACAGATGACATGAAAACATCCACTCAGTCCATGTTCACAGGTTTCATTTTCTTCCTTGATCTCTGAATGTCCCTCAGTGTGGGACTTTTAAGGTTTGTTGTGGCACTAGTAGCAGTTTGGATGTTGGAAAAGGGGAATATGTTGCATGTAGGTTTGGTTATGCTCTGATAACATGCTCCCAGTGCACAGGCCTGCTGATTGGTGGGCCATATCCCTGCAGCAAAACACTTCACCTTTAATAGAATTGATGTTAGCGACTGTAATAAACCAGCCGGTTGTAGCACTTTGACCTCACTGACTATTGACTTCATTATTGAAGTGCACATATATTTTTTTCCAAAGCATAGTCAAGTACCACAATAATCTTTCTTTAACCTCTGATTTGAATCCCTCTCTTACCAACATTTATCCCCAGTGTTGTACCTAAACCGATTTCCCCACCTCCCGGACAGAATTCCATGTAGTAGCCCCTGTGCATTTATATATATATAAAACTTCAGTGTGCTTTCTGTTATGAGCCTCTAAAAAAATGAGCAGTCACTTAGTGAGATGGGTGGCAGTTCAGAAGCTCAGCTGGCAAGTTAACAAGCTATAATAAATATTCTGTTTTTGTCTACTGTGAGCTGTCAGCTTTGTGAAAGTGGGGTAATGTGTCTTTTTAGCAGAGACTGATCTTGGCCCCTCGCACAGACGGCGAATGTTAATGCCATCTCGTCAGGCTGCACCTAATTATCACAGGCTGTCCAATAAGACCAACAGAGCTGCTGGTATCTTTCTTTATAACATGATACAAAACCCTTATCCTGTAAAGTGGGTGTGTTGGGATGCAGGGGCAGCTCCATCTAGTGGATCCACCCTTTTCCAAACCACCACAACAAAATGCAGCAACATTTTTTTTTAAAAATCGAAGGTAATTATAGTTTTAACCATATCATAGTTTCATCATACCAAATGACACCCCCTCACTGCTTATATGTGTATATTTGGGCATCTGCACTGTTTATGCAATGTACATGTGCATACCTGTTTTTGTGTAAATAAAGTCACTGTAAAGATCATTTTAATGGGGAACATTTTACAACGCCCCTCAAAAAGTGTGTAATTTTTATAAATACAGATTTTTGGACATGGTATTACTGATCTTGCCCATTGACCTCGGCATGCCCTCGTCATGTTAATGGAATGCTTATGAAAAAGGTTTTCAAATCATCATGTATCACTGTTTTCAACTGGGCATGAAAATTGATGGCTGCGCTCTTCGCTGTGAAACGCTTATTCTTATGCCAGTGACAAACACATGCCCAGAAAATGCTTTTTGAAACAGGCTTCCAAAGCTGGCACACCCTCTCTGTGGCAGGATGCATGGGCACAGAACAACCAGATGATGACACCATGGGAGATGGAAAAGGGGCAAGAGTTGGTCAGTGTACCAGGCCTTAATCATTAATCAGTGTCCAAAACATCAACCTCAGTACATGATGGACATTTTTAGACTAATACAAAAATGAAAACCAACTTTAAAGGTTTGACTCACAGCTGTTATAGTTAGTTCTTAGTGTTTTAAGCCTTTGCACACACACACACACAAACACACACACACACAGCATGCAAAATCTGGGCAGGGAGGAAGATTATTACCACCACTGACTGATCTGTAAAATCTGAACATGCAGGCATCATTAAACAACAGTTTAAAAGTGCATGGGAATGAATAGAGGAACCAGATTTTGAATTTCCATCACACACTAATGAGATACACTATGAGAGTCATTTGATTTCTGGATATCAATGGGAGTGATTTAGATTGTAGTAAGGTTTTTATCTCTCGTAAGCCTCTTGTTGCCTGTTTTATCCCTTATAGAAGTAAGGCAGTGTGTTTACTGTAACTGTCTATTTCATGTAAATTTAAGAAAGTGGAAATGATGAGGATAGGAGACTTTAAACGTGGTAGCAGAGAGGCTTCCTCAGATGGCCATCCCTTAGGCTAGAATAGAAAAATAAAACATTTTTAAAGTGTAGCCAGGATCTGCTCTGCATTATGAAGAGGTTTTTGGAGAGGAAGGAGGTGAGAAAGAGCTGTGATGAGAAACACCAAATTAGGGATGAAGTGTAGCAATTTTTAATCAGCGTGTATCCCTCCAGAGACACAATTATGTGTAAAGCTGAAATTTCAGGAAACACTCCATGAGGCAGAATTTACTGCTACAGTTAAGCACACATCAGCTTTCCAGAGCCGCCTGCATTGTTAAACCTCACACCTGCATACATAACATGTCAAACTGCTTATTATTCCCTGAATTTATTATTAGATATTGTGATTATTGGTTAAAAAAATGAGTACTATTAAATGCATGTTGCATGAAAATGTAATTCTTACACAATAACTTTGCCGCTCTGTCCTTCTCTTGCAGCTGCATTCACGCTGGTCAGCATTTCACAGCATATCAGTGATTGTCATCTTGCACCAGTACTGGCTGCAGGTACTGGTGGAGAAGCAATGTAACGTTTGCTTGGTTTGCAGGTCCTGCTTCAGATATGTATTTAATTGGACGTCACAGCTCCGCAAGAGATTTGTAGCTTTCTTCTTCCTCATTGATCTGTTCTCCACCGTGTCAACAGCAGTGAATCTGCCGTGTGCATCACTCTCCTGGAGTTCATACCGAGGTTCTGTACTTGAGCAATGAACGGAAATTTTTATTCCACTTTCACTTATTTGAAAGCTTTTGTTACTTTTTATTCTTGATTTTCCATTTTAAAAAAAGATACAATATGTGGCGGCTCTGCGCCAGAAAATATGCAGAGGGAGGCGGCGGAGAAGGTTAAAGAATATTTATTGGTTAGGTCAGGGGAAAAGGGGAATTCCTGGGGAACCGGGGAGTGAAGGTCTATGGTGGGGAAACCAGTTTGTAGGGGATGAGGTGCCAAACGGGGTCCACTCCAAAGTGCAGGTGCTCCGGGGGCTGTGAGGTAGAAGAGGTGCCAGGGAATCTCCCGTAGAGGTGCGGGGTTTGGGGCAGTGAAGTGTGCTGGTTGGTGCTGGTGGGGTTCTCCGTGCAGGCTCAACGGGGACTGCTGGTGAGCCGGTGGAGGCAGTGCTGGAAAAGACAAAAAGACAAGAAAAAAAGCAAAAACGAAAAACACAAAAAAACAAGAAAAACCAAAACAATAAAAAGGCAACGACAACAAAACAACCAGAACAAGAACAAGCAACTGGAACACAAGTAAACGCAAACGCTAAAAACAGGCCCAGAGGAAAAAGGGGACACAGGTGTGTGACTGAGCTCTCCACTGGCCAGCCCCGCCCAGCCTGAAACACAGCAGCACAGAGAACCCACAACACAGACACCAACTGGAAAGTGCACAAAAATAGAGACCACAATCACCACACAATTAGCATATAAAATACCACACAGTCATAAAGATTCAGTTGCTTTTGCCTTACAATTATGGCTTGTGACCCATTACAAAAAATCAGCGACTATTAGTACAACAATAACCCAAATATAGAAAAGCGAACACACAAACTTCACTGGCTGCATCATAACTCACAGGGAGGCCAAGGATTCTTCTCATGTACCTTAAATCTTACATGAAAAACCACAAACAAACATTGATGTGCTTTCCAAAAAGAGGTCCCCCTGGAAACCTTTGCTGCTCCGCTGCTCACTGTCTTCGGGGTAGGAAACAAAACTGTGTGTCACACTCAAATATGCGCTGGCAATGGGAGGCAGTTCCACCAAGGTCACTTCATGCACCTTACAAATGACTCTGGGCACTTTACATGAAATATTTACAAGAATAAATGTGCTGAAAAGAGCGTGGCTCCATCACACCATCCCAGCCGCGGGCATGCAGCCGGGGGACGACGACGACGACGACGACGACGACATGGTTCTGGGTGGACAGCCGCCCAGCTCTCGGCCTTTCGAGGGGCGCTGCAGGAGCAGGACGCTGAACATTGTAAGGGACTCCTGAAATAAAGAAAGATACCAGCAGTTGAAAAGTCAAGTGAGAGTGAAAAGTATTATCAGCCCCGAGCGGGAGTCAAACTCGGGGCCTCCAACTCCAGGACCATTGCCCGGTGTGGGAAGGGGCCAGCTCAGCGTGGTGAGCTATGTACACCCTGCTGAGCAGTAAAAAAAAAACATTTATTGTTTTACCTTTTCAAGTCTACCACTTTCTCAGAGCAACGCTTGCAGCACTTGCACTCTACTGGACGTTAAAAAGGATGCCACTAAGTGTTGCTCCCTCACATGTGACCTGAATGACAGCGCATCAGTCCTTTAATCTTACTGATCAGGAGTTTATTTAAACAACTGACAACTGAAATTTCACATACAACACACACAGAAAATGAAGCAAGTCACTAAACAAACAAATCACCAGCCATGGTTATACAAAAATGTACAAAAATGTCCTCCCCAACTCCTTCAACCTTAACATCAAATCTATGCACAGATCCATTCATTATTTACACACAATGCACCGCAATGTCTGTCTCAGCTTGCTTCCAAACCACATCAATTCAAGTTCTAACAACCATACACATCATCAACTTGTATGTAAGGTCACATTGACAATGAAACGTCTTCATTTTAACTGTATATGGATTATCAGCTACATACAATTTAGCCACGTTAGCAATATTCGCCTAGCGTTAGCGGCGCACATTAGCCACATTAGCGCGTGTTAGCAGTTACATCAGATGTCTCTGATTTGTTCGCAGTTTATAGAGACTGTTAACAAGTCATCTGACATGTTCCCCCTCTAAATATTTCATATGACTTGATTTAAAGACCGCCTGCAGGGAAAATCCAGTTTATGACCTTGGTACTTCCTTGGTCCATATGGGATTGTTTATAGGCTAGACAATATACCATGAGCGAAATAAGCAGTCAGTGCCACGGTTGAGCATTTCTTAAGGGTTTTAATGTGCAAAGAAAGTCTGAGAAACATAGAATCAAACAGCCGTGGGTTTAAACGCAACAACCCTGAGGAACCAATCACGTCAACTACGCGGTGAGGCTTTCTGTATCAATTTACTTCTAAAGAATTGGTCTCAGGTTAAAACATGTTTGGCTGAATTAATCCGATATCACAATTTCTGAACATCGAGTAGTTTTAAAATGTTTCAGCATTGTTGTAGGTGAGCTGGTGTGCTTGGGTTGCAGCAGGTGGGGAGTGAGGTTGGGACTCTTTAAATGAATCAGCAGTGTAGAGTTAGATCTGAATCATCTGAAGGCAGGAAGGGATTATAAATTATTGAATTATTTTCCAGAAATGAACGTTTAAATATGCAATCTTTATACACACAGAGGATTTTTTAGGGGATTAATAAATGACCAGAGAGGGACTGTAAATACCTGTTCAACGCTCAGGAAGGTAAAATCAAATACTTCAGTGAAGCAAAGATTTAACAAGGGTTGAAAAAATAGAAGCTATTTGTGCAGCACAACTTTATTGTTTCTTTTTTTCTAACCCTATTAGGCATCTAATGACACCATGAGTTTATCTTGCTTCCCTGTGGCGGTGACTGACCCTTGGCTGGAAGCCACTGGACTAAAATGACCTAACTGTAAATAAAGCAGCTACAGCTAACTTCACCTCAAGCAGTTAAAATGGAAACACACAACTTACATGCTCATACACTGGTAGCAATAATTTGTCTAAAATATCATGTATAATCCTACTTTACTTTTGAGGTGCATTTTGCTGTTTCTGCACTTAAGTGAGATTTCAAATGCAGGTCTTGGAGTAGAAAAAAAAAACCAACAACTCTGGTATTCATACTTTTACTTGAGTGAAGCAGGACTTCTTCTACAACTGTAAATATTAAAGGTTGAACAGAAATAGCAACAATCTCCCAGTCAGCCACGACAGCATGACAATGAGCCAGGACATCACACTACCAGGACTGTGAAACTGAAGCAGCTAAACAGGATTCAGTCATCATTCATTTTACTATTCACACTTACACAATTTTCCCTCCACTGTTCTATTCTTATCCTGCACTTGTCAACAGTCTGAGTATTATTGTATTGCTGTTTGAACATTGCAAGTGTAACATTTGGACTCGTTGTCCCGACTTTATAGAACAGTTAAGTTATAAACTACTTTGGAAATAATACATGTATTGTATATTGAAACAAAGTTGTTATTTAACAGTCCAAAACAAAACCTCTAGCAGACACACAGAGGCCGACTTCTGTTCAGAGTTCACGTTCTCTTTGTTGAGTGCCTCAGAGTGCTGCATTAAGTGCCGCATGGTATAGAGGAGCTGCATCGCTCTGCTGTTAACCACCCATCGTTCATACTCGCTGTACCAACCACCCATCGTAAATCAAAAGCCCCACTGAGTCATAAGCATTCCAGAAAAAATGCAGAAAAAATGCAAATCACGTCTTCATTTTCATTTAAATGACTTTAGGGCCTGAAATGACAAGACTTGTATTCTTTCTTCACCAGACAGCAAAGTCTGACTCAGAGATGTTGGTTTTTTTTGGGGTTTTTTTTTCCAGATATTTGCACATGGCCAGATCCCAAAGGAGGGAAATAGCACATATTTAAACCATGACTCACACCTACTGTGTGATCTTTCCTATCAACTTCTGTGTCTGTTGCAGTTTTTGTTGCATTACCAAAGGACATTATGACTCAGAAGAAGAGCAAACATACAGACGTTTTATTTTTAGATATGCATAGATATAAGATTATTATAAAACATCATGTAGTACATGGACTACACAGAGCATCTTATAAATAATAAACACTTTGATCCGTGTGTGATATATGTGTCCCATGTGCCATGTTACTACTGAGAAGACAGATTCTAGCCTACAATGGTTATAAATCACGGCAGCCTCACTATGAACTCATGTAAAACAAATGCTTCAAGTTCTACAAACAGGAATCTGCAGTAGAGAAGAAATCCCGTTAAATATGTTATTATATGTTTCACAGAGCCTCTGTGAAGGTGGGTGCATTGTAGATGGTAGGTTTATAGGTGTAAAATGATAAAATCAATGGGTGCTTATGTGCATGTGGGAGAGCTAGAGCATTTGTAATAATCCTGCGAGTATTTTGTGGATATCATTTTTCTGAATCTAAAAGAACATTTTGAATCTGAAACTCTGAGAAAAAAAAAAAAAACATCTACTCTGCTACAGTAGAAAATTTTCATTCTGCTCAATGCCACACTGGCAAAAGAGCTGTTGTACTAAAGGTCATCTGCTTGTGATGGTACAAACCTCTTTGCTCGCTTTAGCAGCATTGCACTGCAGGAACTGGCTCGGGTTCAGACGGAGCAGCACAAAGGCATTAATTACCACACAAGAAGCTGCTAAGTTGGCAACACTGTGTAGCACTGCAGCCTTCCCCTGTGACATTCACTTTCAGGGTCGCCGCCAAAGAATACAGAGAAAGTAATTAACTTTCATTCTAGCAGTGAAAAAATATTACCAGCCGTGAAAACTTGATAGCGCACGCAAGATGAAACATTATGTAAGTCTTATTAGTTGAGCTTTTGACTGACCAAAAGCAAAAATAACTGCAAAGCATGCTTAAACAGTGCCCTCTTCTGACCACATAATGCTGTGTACATCTGCCGTAAAGTTTCTGTTTTATACAAACAAACGTGTTGGAAAATATATTTTTACAAAGTGAGAAAATGCTGTTTGATTGGTTTAGTTTATATTTGCTGCAGGAATGTGGTTTTCAAAGTTGTCTATGCATAATAAATTATGTAAATGTTTCTAAGAATAACAGCTCCCATCCTGTGGCTTAGTACTGATAC
The DNA here is from genome assembly GCF_000690725.1 of Stegastes partitus. Taxonomy (NCBI): domain Eukaryota; kingdom Metazoa; phylum Chordata; class Actinopteri; family Pomacentridae; genus Stegastes; species Stegastes partitus. The sequence goes on from NW_007578023.1 coordinate 256,849, forward strand.
AAATTTGATGACAATTTTTAAAAATTATTCAGCACACCACCACTAAATGTGGACTTTGCCTTAATTTTTGTGTTTGCTTGCAAAATATTGAATACTTTTACATTTTTAGACTCTTAAAGATATTCAAATCTAATTGTGTGAAAAGAAAAAATCCCTTTTGAGTTGAAATTCTGCCACACTATGTGAGAGTAAAGCTATAACCTGGGACAAGGGATCATGAGTACAACTTGTTTCATTTTAGACAGTCATAAGTCAAAGGGTAGGAGCCACTGCACCAACTATATAATAAAAACAAGTATTGAAGTCAAAAAACAAACAAAAAAATATATTCAATCATAAGTGGCATCATAGAAATCTATTTCTAATAATACATCCTATTAAATTTTACACACAAAGTGTTACTCATATAAAGTGTGAAGCATCATTACACAAAGATCTTAAACAGGATCTTGCAGTAGCCCAAGTGTTAAAAACTGTCTCATAACAGACATAAGATATACATGTAGCTTCCTTATACATAAAGTAATGAAATCATACCATTATTCCAGCTAACTAATCTCCTTGCGACCAGTAAAGTCAATATGTAGTCCTTTATTTCCACATTAAAGGAGATATTATAAAAGCATGCTTATACAGTATTGGTATGTAAAAAAAAAAAAATGTCAGCTTAAGTTCTAAGTTTTCTAAAGTGCATTAAAATCACAATTTTAGCAACACACCTTGGATGAAATTGCCACTCCTACTACTGCACTGCATAGCCTGTTATTCCAGTAGATTTTATATAACCCTACCCTTTCCCCTCCAAACCACTGCACCTTATACTCAGAGACAACAAAGCAAGAAATTGAGTTTGTAACCTACCTTTGTTATTTCATTATTTCAGTTGGTGGTTGCTGGTTTCCACAGCAATGGATGTATCATGGTTGTTTTGTTTTTATTTTTGGGGGGGTGGGGGTGGGGATTTTGTTTATTTGTATGCATTAGAGTCCTGTACTCACCTTTAACCCTTTATGGGGCAAGTGACCATATTCGATAACTTCCTTGGATGTTCAGTATGTCCATCCTGTGCCTCTCCTTGAGGTTGAAGAACCATTTGCACTTTGATTTAGTTTTTATATCAGTACCAATATCACTACCTTACAAAAAATGTCATTAAACAAATGTTCCAGGCACTTTATCAACGCTTTGTTACTGGTTTGCATTGAACTCCACTTTGATTTATTTTTTGAGATTAGTGCCACTAATACCACTACCCCAAGAAAAATGTTACTAAATGAACTTGCCAAGCACTTTATAAATACTTTATTACTGGTTGTGTAAGTATCATTACCTCAAACTAAAATGTTTCTAAATAAATGTTGTTTGCAGTTTGTTGATTTTTCTTTTATTTATTATAAATTCCCTTTTTTTTTTTTTTTACCATAAGTTACCACATATGTTGACTTTATTCATCTTGATTTGCAACATTTTTTTAAAGTCACAAAAGAAAACTATCTTGAAATATGCTTCAATAACACCCTAGGGTTGAAATTTTCATTTTCCAAGTATTTCAAGGAGTGCCCTGTAAAGGGTTAAATAAACTACAAATGCCAAGATAGTGCATTAATGGGAGTTGTTTCAAGTATTTTCAGCCTACTGTACACTACTCAGTAAAGATCTGTTGAATGTGACAGTTTGATTTGACCTGTAACTGGATTTATTTTGTCTTTGTGTTGCTGTATCCGCCTTTATGCACAGAAAAAAAAATCATCCATCATCCGTCCATCCATCTATATACCCAGCGACCTAACCATCATAATCATCTGTTTTAGATGAATGTTTGGAAATACTTTCTGGATCCTGTGTTCAAATGTACACTGTTAAACGACATTTACGGTCGTTTTTTCATAATGACTTTTAGTTATGATGTTAATATTCTTTAAGAATTACTGGAGTGTCTTTTTCCTCCAATGGGGGCGCTGCAGCTAAACGACCCTTCACTGTCCCTTTAACTCTGACGTTTCAGTTGTCCTCCACGTTGGCCGCACATGCGCAGACGGCCCTGCCACCTGCTGAAAATCAGAGGCGAACAAGGAAGTCTGGCCCGGAGAACTGGATGTCAAGCTAAAAGGAGACAAAACACATCTCCGCCGCATAGTAGACATCTGCTCGCAGGTTGTTAGCTACATCGGCGTGGCAAGATGTTTAAGAAACTTAAGCAGAGGATAAACGAGGAGCAGTCACCGCAGAGGAATGCGCAGTCACCACAGCAGGCCCAGGTTGGTTGTTGTGGTGCTCGAAGCTAGCAAGCTAAGCTAATGTCTGTTTACACTACTGTGGTGCTCCGCAAAAAGATGGTTACCGTGTCGCAGAGGGATTGTTCATTGTTTAAAGATGTCCCATTGGCTGTCGACTTTACTTAACTTGACTCGCCACTCGCCCTTTTGCTATTGTAAACGTTAGCACCATGCTAAGTCATTTAACTGGCTTCCTAACTTAGCTGTCAGTAGCTGCTGCTAGTTAGTGAGGTGCGTTCAAGGAAACCTGTAACTTGTAAACCTCCTTGTCCCGGGTGGAAAAATGAAAGATACCAACCAAAATAGGATCCAGAAACTATATAATTGACATTTTGACAGTATGGGCGTGTCTGTGTTGTGTTGCTTGCATTGGCTTCAAGTGGAGCTGGCAGCTGTTAACACTTTAAACTGTTCGACGCTTTCCAATCCTACTGTTGCCAAACGCCTACCATTGTATTATATCAGCTATAAATAGAGAAACTAGCTTACTGATTTCAAAATGTTACTTAAAAACTTGGTATAATGCTACAAAAGTGCACTATGTCCAGCTTCGGGGTAGTTTGCAATGTACTGCATGTGTTCATCATATTCACGTTGCTCAGGTCCATCCAGTCCTCATTTGTCACTGCACCTATGCATATGTTTACTTAATTTATTTATTTTTAACCATTCATCTCCAGCTTGAACACCAATGATTCCTATTTTCATAGCTTTTTGGTTTGCTGTTAAAATCCAAAACACAAAATACAAACCCTAACTTGTCATAGAGAATGTGTGACACAGCAGGTGGTTTGAGAATCAGTCCTAGTTCAGTAGTTAACGTCCATTCATTTAAGAGCGATGTGAAAAATTGAAGCTTGTATTACACATACAGTGAGGATGGTCTTTCAGTGACGTAGGAGACTTCTTGTATGCAGGAGTTGAAGTTTTGAAATGAAAAATATTTGCACATTTATAGATTTTAGATTTTTGAATGAGAGACGCCTATGTATGTTTTAATGGAGAGATCTCTAATTCCTTTTCCATTATGCAAAGTATTTCTTTATCGACTTTGGGTTGCTCTTTTTGCAGCCTGACCCTTTTGTTGGAGAAAATTTCAATGTGTTACTTTAAGTTCGTTTGTTCTTCACGAATCCGCTTCTGCAAAACCAGCAATGACAAGACAAGCTACATCAGGCAAACAGCAGTATTGTCGTGGTCCATCAAATTTTTGTATGGCAGCCAACCAAAAGAGTTGACCTTTTTCAAATAAGAAAATAGAGCATAGTTATGATGCAATTTATCTTAACAGATGGGCAGTGGAGACCGGCGCAGCAGCCAAACCCCTCCATATCATCCTGATGGCACACCCTCTCCCAGTGACAGAGAGGTGAGCATGGTGTCAGCCTGTGAGAGACATAAATATTTATATTTCTGTATGCTTATATATGTGCTTGTGCTCAAAATGTCATATTCTCTCCCCAGCTTATATTCTAATTTTCAATCCAAAGTAATGCTTCTGTCAGTCTTCAAATATCTGTCATGTGTTGCGCTTAATGTTCCCCCAATAGCATACCAGTGCCTTTTTGATGGCTGTGCCAAGCGAAGGTAACCCGTAATGCTGTCACTTTTGAAAGAATACAGGCTAATAACTTTCACTAATTGTCCTCTCCTTTCAAAATAAGTTAACGGAATAAGAGACACACATTATGCCCAAGACTCCCAAGCTTATTGCATTGCTTATTGGAACTATCACCACAGGGTCTTTATAATTCATGAGAACATATGGGCCGGGCTAACATTGTGATTTTTATTGCTGCAGCGCAATCAACAATCAGCTTTGATGACATTATATAGATCTGATATTTTGACACATTATAATATTAAAAAAAAACAAACGTACAGAAGCCCATTTGATGTTTATCTTTAAAAGCATTTGCACTCAAAAAGTGTACATTTGTTTAGAAATTTTGCAACACAAATGAAATATCAGAGCATTAAAGAACTGTCTTTATTTCTTATAATGGCTCATTCACTGACACAAGAGAAGTTGCTTTTCATTGCTATACTGAAACACTACTATACTGAAACTACCCATCCAAGAGAGTCTCATTTTGAGGCTATAGAAGGAGCATTTTCATGGTGGAGAGCAGACCATATTTCAGCATGTGTTTGAATAATTGATGCATCTTCTGTGTTTTTCTGTCTCTGGTAACTAGTTACCGACTGTTGCCACAGTGTGAAGGAGCAAGTATATTTAAGACCCCTTTGATTCATTGGAAAGAGGTAGACAGTGAGCTACTGACAATGACTCTAAGATGATGCAACATACGGCTAACACATTTGTTTTAGTGTTTAAATATAGATGTTTGCAGTCTTAGCTGTTTGATCTTCAGATAAAAAAAAAAAAAATGTAATCACATATTCCACACAAGTTTTCCACATTTCAACACCGCAGACCCCAAACTGGGATAATGACAGCACCTGCTTTGGTCAGATTTCTAGACTCTACATTCTCCCCTGTCCTTTGGAAGTTCAGATGTGTTGTTGTAATGCAGGATCATGAGCCCTCAGCTTAGAAGCTTCTTGTGGCATTGCAGCATCTTTTTTCACCTCACAAATCTTTAACACTTTGACATCTCTGAAAGATTTAATTTGACTACTGGAGGCAGATTTGGCCTATTTTTGATAACATCATAACTAGAAAAAACTATATGTAGAGATGCCAAACTGTTATTCATGACATTAATGTTGATTAAATGTTTCACTTTTCCGCTTTTCTTATTTTTCTTCCAATTCATGTAGTGTCTCTCCCTCTGTCTCACTCTTTACTCTCTCCAGCTCTCTGCTTTTTCTCTCTCTCCATCCATCTCCGTTCCTCTCGGCCAGCCTCCTCTTGAAAGGCTGGCTAGACACTCCCCTCAGCGCTATTTCACACTCATGGTGTTGTTTTTCTCATTGCTCTCTGTGTTCCTCTCCTTTCCCCACCTTTCGTCCCGTTACTGCACTGACGGGGTCAGATGCTGGCCGGGATGATAGCAGAGCCCGCTTTTCTCTCTGAGTATACTATCTTTGCTCTGGACCATTCAAAACGACCCAAAACGGCCCAGGTAGCCAGTGTGGTGAGTTTGTCCTCACTTCCTGCCTCTTCCTCCTCATCTTTCTCTTCCTCCTCCTCCTCTTGCCTCGTTCCTTCCTCCCGTCTCCTGCGCCTTTGGGGAATCTGTAGAGGACTGTGGCCCAAGTAGGGACAGCTTGTTCCCTGCTATCTGTCTCCTGTTTGCTTTGGATTTAGCAACAAGAAGGCATCTCATATGTAGGTTAACCCTGCATCCAATGGGAGTTGTGGTTTACATTGTGGGATAGAAGCTTCTGTGCTTTCTGACCTGTGTTGGTTTATTGCCCCACCTTTCAGTTTTTAAGATCTGTTATAGAATTTAATTATTGCCCCTTTGTCTTTAGGTGACCTTAGTTGCTTGCCTTATAGACCCTTTACACCCTGTTATGTTGCCTGATGGTCTTTGTTCCTTCCTCCCCACAAGTCTGTTTATTTGGAGAGTTAACGTTTTTCTTTACGGGTCGACTTTTTAAGTAGTTGAAATGTTGAATTACGTGTAACTCTTCCAAGTAAACAAACAGACCGAGGAACCTTTGTAGATAATGTGTGCTTATATGTGTAGGCAGCAAAACACTGCAAAAAAAGAACTTTTCAAACAACCTAATATTCACAATTTGGGATATAAACAAGACATTTCTTCTAGAAATTAGGCCTTAGGTACTGCAGCAGTGAAGGGAAATCGAATAGTTTCTTCATTTTACAGGCAAAATACTAATGGATACATACATTTTTGAACACATCATATGTCTAAGATCTATTTGATTTACCATTTTCATGAACAAATGTGGGTATCTTATCTTATTAGAAAGTTAATTGCATTTTAGTTAACATTAATACTAAAATGTAAACTTCTTTACATTGGGTAACCTGTGATTAACGTCTTCAATGTTTACTAATGAGAGCAATGCCATACTTGTAAAGTGAGTATATCAATGGTTGAGAATGTGTCCACATTAATTTGCAAGCACAGCTTTTCAAAACAGCCTCCAGACTGTGTAAATGTGACAACACTGGCTTTGTGTTTTAATGTGTAAACAGAGCTTTTGCATAAAGTTCAGAGCCAGCTCAGTGAGCCTCAACGGCTGTGTGGAAATCAGTCTGACCCACCGGATGTAGACCGTAGTTTTAAGCCATTTGTGCCACTCATGTCACGCAGCATTGTCCCTCCCTTGCGTGATCTGCATTTTACCGTTTCCAAAATCGTTTTCTGTACGGCAAACAACATCCTCTAAGCTAAAACCATACATAGTAAAAATTTCATGAAGATTTGGATCGTGTATTAAGTGCTGGCCTGCTTGGTTCTCTCAGTAAATTAACCTTTTCAATGACATTGCTCACTGGGCCATGTGCAAATATTCCAGTTCCTCCTGACACTATTTTGCAGCGGCACCATCACTGCATCCTGGGCTTAGCACCACCCAAGAAAATTGTGTTTGGTTTATTAAAATACAAACAAAACAGAGCATCCCTCTATAGCATAACAATGTTGGGCACAGCCAGACCATTCCCCACAGCGCTGTAGGTCTGGCAGACTGAATAGCAATGAAGTTCAGAGAGCATTGTTTTGTCGTCTCTCTGATTGCTCATTTTAAATGCCAGAAGCCCAAAGCCAAAGCCCAGCAGAGTTATTAACATTAACTGGGATTTATGTTAACTTTGTCAGATGACTGCATGATTTCATCAGTGCAGGACAGCAGCTTGACTGCTGGTCAGTGTGTCATGTTGATGTGACGCTATCTGACATTATGTCGCAGCTTTAAAATACAAAGAGCAGGAGACTGAACAGAGGTGTAACAGACTGTTACTTGGCAGAGTAACAGCTGTGTGTGGAGTGGAAGTTGGGGTGGTGTGACAGTCAAGTTAAGAAGATTTATGTTATTTTCAATTCCTTCGTTAATCACGCATTTATACGTGGATATACCGTATGATACAGTACAGCTGTTGCCATTAGTCTGTATTTATGTTGATTTTATGGTACAATGTCCTGACCATGAAAAAGTGATTTGATTCGCTGATCTGTCTGTCCCGCTTCTTAGCAGATGTTGGCTGTAGAGAGTAGCTTGCAGTTTAAGATGAGGATGAAGAAGCATTGATCTCTGCTGCTGCTTATTTACATGTAGGCTAAATATAATTGATAGAGCTGCACTATGCTTAACAGGTTAGCCGCTTCCATTTATCCAACATCTGTTGTACTTTGCGCTCTGTACAACGGAGGTTACGTAAGGTCTACAGTCTGGAGAGTTTTGATGTGCTGCAGGCACAGATATAACTGGTGTCATTATCATCTCTCGGGATTAACCACAAATATTCTAAATCCATCACAGTGTCTCTGTCATGCTCCACCAACATCTCGTCCTCACATAATGTTAATTTCTGAAACCATGACAAAAAAAATCTCATCAAACAACTATCTTTTTTTATTTGTTTGTTTTTTAACATTTTATTTTGGAAGTACAAGCTTGTTTCGCTGGATATATCTCTCTATTGACCCAGTCCCATACAATTTGTCTGTGCTGCTGCAGAGCGAGTGGTTGCCAACATGGTGATTGAGATTTGGTTTCTCATTTGTCCCTGTGAGAATTTTGATATGTAGTGTTTGATCTTGCAGCACAGAAATAGAGGCACTCAAGCCTTGGTTCACTGTTGGTGTACTGTTCCACACTCGCTATCCATGAGTCATTGTCCACTTTTTAACATGAACGAAAATAGCCAGGCAAAAGTGGCAAGCATCTAAGTGTGATAACGCACTGGATAAAGTAGCGAAAGTCTGTGAAATAAATGTTTAAGCAAGCATAAGTGAAGTATGCGACAGGGATTTTTAAAATTTGGTTCTTAAAGGTACCCAGTGGAGTTTTCCTATAAGATTAAGATTTGCTTTTTTTTTGTTTTTTTTTACATCTGTGCTGACTTGCTGACAGTCTTCTTCTTCATTGCTTTTGCTAGCGCATTACATTGCATTGCTTTAAACTGTGTGCTAGGATGGACAGCTTGCCGACTGCAAACTAAATCTACAAATCTAATAAAGTAATCAGCACCTGATATGCAGATGCTCCTGGTTTCTCGTGCAGGTGCACAAGAACAAACACAATGGAACCCACTCAGAAATGCCTTGATCCATCAGTGTTTCTACTGGTCAAAAACTCCACATGGTACCTTTAATTCCTGTTAATTCACATACACCTGTATCCACACTATTCTGTAACCACAGTACAGTATTTTTGTTTTTAGAGAATATTTTTCTTAAAACCTCTGACCTCTATTTAACATTCAAGACAGGAACACTTAACTGTAAAATTAGTGTGTCCATAACAGCATTGTAGCTCTCCTAAAACCCAGACCCAGGATTCCATGAAGAAGAAACACAAAATGAACAGGGATTAAGAAATAAATGTTGACTGTTTTGCACAGTTATCCAGAGGAAGGAGTAGCACGGAGCTGGACAAGGGAGGAGAAGATTTGCTCACTCTGATCCTGCTTTTAACAAGTCAACTAAACCAACTAAGCTGCTCAGTGTCGACTTACATCTACTTCGCCGTTTGTGCTCTTGTAATACAGCTGCACACAGCATTGCCAAGCATCTTTAATTCAAATACCAGCTCTCCTACTTTGACTCAAACTACTGTCTGTTTGTTCTGACCTAATGGCTGTTCTGTAGAGTATCGTCTTAACCCCTTTTTCGTTTATTGTACTGTAGAGATGCCTTCTTTTATGTATTTAACCCCTCTGTTTTTTCCAAGTTGCATGAGGGTACCCATTGCCCCTGCATTGCTCCCAGCAATACTAATATTGCTCCCTCCAGAGTAATCAGGGAGAGCCACGCTGGGTGTGGATGACTAACTGGTCCAGGACAAGTTCACTGGCACAGCTTTTCCTTTGCTCATTATGTGTTTTTTTTTCTGTAGAGTGCCTCTAAAGGACCTGCGAGGTCTCCCAGAGGTAGCATCAATGGCGATGGAAGTGCTTCTCCTCATGTATGTGTAGTACAAAACCTTGTCCTATCTCCTCTTTCAAGTCGAGATGTAATGCTGCTGTACATTAATTTATATGTCTAAAGTCCTTTTCTTTATGCCATGTCTTTATGCTCCCCACAGAGAGAGGAGTCGCAGTCATTTGCCCAGAAACTACAGCTAAGAGTTCCCTCAATGGAGTCGCTGATTCGTGGTGGTGCGAGTCGAGCAGAAAATCTTTTCCGCTCTCCATCAAAAGAAAACCTGGTCCGAAGCTCATCACGTGACTCCCTGACACCTTTGGGAGAAAATGATTCCCCAGGAGGCCCCACATATGATCCGCCATCCGATATTGAGAGCGAGGCCGAAGAGCCACCAGGAAGCACAGAGTCTCTTTCTAAGGAGCAGTTGGTGCACCGACTGCTCAGAGTGGAGAGGAGTCTGGGCAAGTATAGAGGGAAGTACTCAGAGGTGAGAAAATGGCTCCTAGAAGATTAAAATTTTACGTTGTCAGGCTTTTTAGTGGTCATACAAGCATTTATTTTTTTATTTACCTCCATTTCTTTACGCTGCAGCTGGTTACTGCGTACAGAACAGTACAACGAGATAAAGAAAAAACGCAGGTAATTTCTGCCAAACGAGAGTGGTGGCTAATATTTAATTCTTGATTTCATGTTTTCCCTGTTGTTTTCTCTTCAGACATCTTTTGGAAAAAGTAATTAATATCTGAACTGATAAGATGTTTGTTTATGTTTGTTCCCCTCAGGTCATCCTCAGTCAGAGTCAGGATAAAGCTCTCCGTCGGATTGGGGAGCTGCGAGAGGTGTGACTATATTTTTTTAAATGTTGTCTCTCTAGGTCGATATCTGTCTGTTTTTAAATTAAAATACCCATATGAGTAAACATATTGAATTATCTCTAGGAGCTTCAAATGGACCAGCAGGCCAAAAAACACCTACAAGATGAGTTTGATGCTGCGCTGGAGGAAAAAGACCAGATGATCACTGTCCTCCAAACACAGGTGAGTGTGCTGGTGTGTGGGTGGCAGCATAAAGAAATGTTGGCTGGGTGGGGTAAAAACTTCAACAATAGTTTTCAGGATTTACAATCTTACTAAGTATGACCTCATGTTGTGCAAAAATGTAGTGTCTACTTGTACTTTCCTGAAAAAACATTAAAATTTGACTTTAAAACCTGCACTCTTCATAATCATTGTTTTGTTGTTGTTTTTTAAACTGGAATGTGATACTCACTGTGGTAATGCACTCATAAACATTGCTCATGTACTTTAAATGAAATTGGCTTTAATCAAACACAGTTATACCAGAAAACAAATGTGCAGAGGTTTTTAACCCACACTTTGTGAGACAAAGCAGGTCTGTTTCTACTGCTGTGAAATTCAGTCCAGAGCTGTGTTTAAATATACAACAATCTCTGTATTTTCCCAAAACAAATTTAGAAAAAAGGTGGCGGTCCAGAGGGTAAAAACAGCAAAAACTAAAACAAAAATGTATTTGTCAGTCAGGTAACTGAAAAGGTTAATGCATACTGTATATTTTTATACAGATTCCATTTTCAAAGCCTGTATTACAATTTGACTGCAATAATGAATCTATATGATTACATAAAAACAAACAAAAGAAGCCTTACTATACATGTACAAAGATAAGCATGCAGGGAAAAATGCCTAATGTGGAAAACAAATCTGTTAGCTAAAGTAGTAAAAGATATTTATTTATGGAACTCTTGTCTTTGTTTTGTTTTTTCTTCTGTAAGGTTGCTCTGTTGAAGAAACGAGTTAAGGCCGTGTCTGATGGATCGCTGCCACCCGAAGGTGAGGTCCCTCAGCCTGATGTCGCTGAAGACTCTACTTCTACCACACAGAGTCCTTCGAAGGAGCAGGAGCTAGAGCCTGAAGTCACTGAGGGTAAGCATACTTTATGTATCTACCTTTATATTTATTTATATATTTGCAAGTGGTAAGTCCACGTGAACATGCTGTGTGTGAACTGTATGTCTTTGCTGTTTTGGGAGGTACATTGATACCCTTTAAACAGTGAATTATATTGTCTGGACAGGAGAGGGCAACAGTGATCCAACCAAACTTTTGGAGGCCCTGCAGAAGAGAGTGAAGAGGCAAGAAAACCTGTTGCAGAAGTGCAAAGACGTGATGCGTACACACAAGGAGCGGAGTGCACAGCTGGGCAGCGAGAATGAAACTCTGCAGGAGCAGCTGCAGGAGAGACTACAGGAGCTGGAAAAGATGAAGGTGGCCAACACGTATTTAATGGCATTGATACTAGAGTGAATCTATGATCATCCTGTATTGCAGGGACATTTTTCCATCAACTTGTCGATAAATTTTAGACAAAATATGCTTATGTAGTTTATTACTCTATCAGTAATCTGTTTTCAAAAGATATTTCAAAATGATTTCCCTGAGACAGACTCGTACTATAAATTGATGTGGCAGTAGGCTATAATTATGAAGAGGATTGATTAAAATGGAACTGGGCTGAGATGCAAATTACTCAGCAGTGTGTTTAGGGTAATTAATGTGTGATGCAAAATGTCTGCCAGAGTCTTTATGGTTCACTGATTATGTGCCTCCATTATCTCTGTGACAGCGGATTGCTGTGGTTCTCACAGTCCGAACATCCAAATTCTCTGGCTAAGCTCCAGAGTGAGGGTTCATGTCATGTCAGGGTGACATGACTGAACCATTGTTTTTCACTGATTTCAAAACATTTTGCTTCAGTGGTATGATCGGCTTGTGCAGCTTGTCCATAGCCGCTCTGATGTGTTGCCGCACATGATAGCAAATGTTTGTTACGAAGACACTGTAATAATAGACAACTTCTCTGTGACTGTATGTTGATTGACTCGTTTTCATTTATTGATACAATTTTTTCGGATAAATCCGGAATCTGTTTGGGAATAGGGCTGTGTCAGGAAAAGCAGGGGTTAACAGGCGTTCAGCCCTCTTAAGCAGCATGACGGCATCCTGGAACTGCCGGGCTGTGTTCATCCCCTGCCCTGCCTCTGACAAATATCCCATAAAACAGACCATCTGTGTACGATTCCAGACCTTCACTTCAAGGATTTTTGAATTTACTGTTTACAGTTCGGTCGACAGACTATCACGTGCTGTTTTTGTGCTTTTAAATATTTATAGTTAAATGAAACATTTTTCAAATTTGTTACATGACTTTTTGAATATCAAGATGCTGTTCATCATAACACTGCTTCTTTAGCTTTGGTACACATGGATCAAACAACTGAGAAACTTAGAAAGCCCAGCATTTCCTGTTTAGCAACCTCTGGTTAAACTGTGGTGGTATAGAGATGTCACTCCTACATGCCGCTTCTGCGAATCTGGGCTATAATTTAGGTCGACTTGTTGGTTTAGCTGGCCTTGTGTACACTCCTTAGTTGTAAGGCTTGTGGGTGAGGCATCCTGGGTGGTGCAGAAAACATCTCATATTGAAGTTATCTGAACAAAGCATTTTTATATATATATATATATATATACATACATACAGGATATGAGTCAGAAAATCAGAAGGGATCCAGTGTAAAGGGGGATTTATCTCAGTTGGACATATTTGACATCTTCATTCGTAACTCTCTCATGTTTTATGCTTAAAGGAACTGCACACAGTGGAAAAAACGAAGTTGATCACTCAGCTGCGTGATGCCAAGAACCTCATTGAACAGCTGGAGCAGGACAAGGTGAGTTTTTGTTTGTTTGTTTGTTTGTTTGTTTGTTTGTTTGTTTTTTAAGGCTTTAGTCACATCTTGATTTCAAGGTTCAGCAGATTCAGTTGTTTTTTTCACTCTGCCATTGAATAAAGAAGTCAGACACCTTGAAGTCCCATATTGTTTCTCTTAATCTTTGACCCCAACTCTGCAGGACGGACAGCAGCTCAGAAGATGTCTGTGAGGAATGCTGAAAACACTTAAAGTCAAAAACAGTTGTTGGCACAGGGCTTGAGTTGGGGTGTAAAATAAAGACATGCAAGCTATCAAACCAATGTCGGCCTCAGTGTCCGTTCATGTGCTTAGACTGTACAGTTAAAAGGCTGATTTTCTTTTATGGGTTCCTGTTTTTCAGGGAATGGTCATTGCTGAGACCAAGCGCCAGATGCACGAGACACTAGAAATGAAAGAAGAGGAGATTGCACAGCTGCGCTCCAGGCTTCAACAGGCTACTGCTCAAAAAGAAGAATTACAGGAACAGAAAGAGAAGGCTGAGAAATCAGGTGAGTGCAATCTACATCTGAAAGTGTGCAGAATAAAAAGTCTTCTCTGGATAGGTTAATGATGTGTTTTGTGTTCTCATGGCCCCAAAGCTTTTGAAGAACTTGAACGGGCTCTGGGTGTCGCTCAGAAGGCAGAGGAGGCCAAAAAACAGCTGCAGGTTCAGCTGGAGGAGCAAGTTAAAGAAGTTGAAAGGGCCGGTGAGGAGGAGAGGAAGAGTCTGCAGCAGGAGCTCACACGAGTCAAACAGGAGGTGGTCACCATCATGAAGGTCAGCGTGTGACTTCTGCAAGACATTCAGACATTTAATGTTGCTGTGAAGAAGTCCTTTGTGCTTTAATGTTGCTGGCCTTACCCAAAGGTTTAGTTGTGTGTCTTTGATCATAACAGTTTACTTATTCACAGAAAAAAAAAAAGGAAACGGCAATCTGTTAACACTATTGTTGTTTAATCTGTTCCACTGCTGTATTAGAAGACAGAACAAGCAAAAATTATTTTGTGTACTTTTGATGAACTGTGTTGATACTTACTATGTATTTTATATATTTAAAAAAAAACACTTTTTATTGATACAATTAGAAATCATCTGAGGAAACGGTGGCCCAACTTGAAAAGCGCCATAGTGAAGCTTTGGCTGCTAAAGAAGAAGAGATAAATGAGAGAGTCAACAAAGCTGTGGTAGGCCATGAATGTTTTCCTTCATTTAATTTTGTAGCATGATCAAGTTAATCAGATTTTATAAAATTACTTCTGAATGTGTTATTTTTTTTTAATTGTTGTGCTGCTTAGGAGCAATGCAAACAGGAGTTTGAGCAGCTAGCTGTGGAGCGAGAACAACAGGCCTCTCTGGCTCTGGAGGACGCAGAGTTACAGAAGACAGCTGTAAGGGTAGAAGCTGATAACAAGGTTAAAGAGATACAGCTGGAGCTGGAAACTACAAAAACTGTGAGTGTACAAATAATTTTTGAACAATGTAGTTACTTGGATCATATTAGACCTGTTAATTACTGATTGGATGCTTTGAGTTTCAGTGCTTATTTCCATAATAACTGATAAACAAAAATAACGTGTATTCTATTATATGTGAATTTATTTATTTCTTTGGCAAGTTCTTAGGCTCTACAGAAACATGCATATGCACACACGTAGAGAATGATGAATACATTGTCAAATTGTGTTTTTAAAGTAATTTCACATAAGTTTTGGGATATTGTCCTCAGTTTTTTTTTTCAGCACATCCAATCCCTCATGCCATTCAAGCTTTCAGTATTTGCTGATAACTGCACTGTTTCTGTACAAGCCCACTGCTAGGAAAATATTTTAATTATCAACAAAATATTTTTGTAGCTGTGCCAGAGTTCAGTAAAACTATTAACAGTAGCAATTTCATTGAATAATCTAAGCACCTGCATGTTATGTGATTGCAGAGGATATTGGAGCTGGAGAGCTCCGTGGGCAAGATCTCACAAGATGAATCAAGTCTCTCCGATGAACTTTCCAGTCAGCTGGACGAGCTGAAGAATAAACACAAAGAGCAAATCTCTGCATTAGAGGAAAAGCACCAGGAGCAGCTGGAAAAGCACAAGGGTACCCTAATCCAGCAGCATAACGCTGCTCTTGAGGAACTCAAGGAAAAACACAGAGCCGAAATGGAGACCCATCTGAAAGAGAAAGAGCTGCAGTTTCAAGCACATGTTGAAGACATGAACCAGAAAACTTTAGAGAAACTGGATGCAAAGCAGGCAGAGTTTGAGGCACTTTCTTCTGAACTTTCAGAGATGTTAAAGAGTAAACAGCTTCTGGAACAAAAGCTGGTGGCAGCTGAAGAGGCTCGTAGGTTAGCTCAACGGGAACATGAAAAGAGGTTTCAAGATCTGGCGTCAAAGCACAAAGCAAAGCTTGCAAATATCAAACAAGAGCATGCGCAGTCACTTGGGGGTGTCGAGAAAACTCTAAAGGAGGAACTTAATGCAGTGAAAATTGTTCTGAAGGAAAAGCAAAAGGAAATTGAACAACACATCCTTAAAGAAAAAACACTACAAGGGGATTCACATTCCACTGCACAAGACTTAAAAGTCAAGGTTAAGGAACTGGAGCAGCTCCAGCAGAGTTTATCACAATCCCAGCTGGAAATTGGGAGCCTAAAAGAAACTAACACAGAGTTGAGCAAGATCTCAGAAGATCTTGATCAGTGTAAGAAAAATTTGACAGATGTGGAACATCAGTTGGAAACAGCAAAGAATGATTGTCAACAAAAAGAAAAGTCGCTTCAAGAAATGGAGCATCAATTACAAGAGACCAAAAAGGAGCTTGCAGAGAAGGAGAAGTCATTAACTGCAGAACTAAACACTAAACTGGGAGAAGAAACACGCCTCAAAAAACAGCTGGATGATGAAAAAGCTGCCCACGAGAAGAAACTGAAGAACACTATAACTGAGATGGAGTCAAAGCTAAAATCACAGGAGACAAAAATGGAAAAATTCAAACAAAAAGCCAAAGACATGCAAGAGAATTTTAAGAAAAAGCTACAGCAGAATGAAGAAAACATGAAGAAGGAGCTTGCAAAAAAGGACACTGAACTGCAACAGAAAGAACAGCAAGTTCAGGAGAAAATTGTGGAGATGGCCCAGAAGAGTTCCCAAGGCCTCAGCAGCACAGTGTCAGAGCTGCAGGCCAACCATAAGGAAGAACTGGAGAAACTACACGGTACCCACAAACATGAGATTGAAAAAATGGAGCATCATTGGCAGGAGAAGTTGGGACAGCAGGAAGAAGAGTTGATGGAGAAACATTCACTCCTACTACAGGAGAAGGGTCAGGAACTGGAGGAAATAGCTCAGCAGCTTAGCAGAAGCAGAACAGAGAACGAGCAAGTGTTGTGTGAAATAAAGAATTTAAAGGAGGACCTGGCGATTCGAGAAACCACTGTGCAGAAGCTGCAGGAAGAGCTTAATGAAGCAGCAGTAAAGCTTGAAAGTTCGTCTCAGGGTGAAGTATTGTTAAAAGAACAAATGGAGTCAGTGGAGAGGAACCTTAACCAGGCTCTGAATGAGAGAAACAGTCTCCAAGACACGCTTAACACAACACAGGAAGAGAGCAGAGAGAAGCTAAAGACTTTGTCGGACAAGTTGAATGAAACGGAGAAACAGCTCGAAGCGCTGGAAGGCTCCAGATGTAAGGAAAGTGAGGACTTGCAAAGTAAATTTAAGGAAACTTCCAATCAGCTGCAAGCCAAGGAAGCGGAGTTCCAGCAGCAGTTAATTCTGATCAGCAACCAAATGGACCATTACTGTAAGGAGGTTCAGTCTAAAGTGGAGTTTGGATCTAATGAACTCCAACAAAGAGTGGACTGCAGGGTGAAAGAGCTGAACAACAGACTCCTCTGTAGTCAGAAAAAGATGGAGCATCTAAAAAACCTTGTCCTTACTAAAGTAGGTAGAATTTGCACTTTAGAGGAGAATCTCCACCAGCAGACGGAGGAGAATAAGAATCTATGCATTTCATTAGAACAGATGACTGCTCAGGTAAATGCTCATATGGAGCATATCAATGCCTTAACACACGAGAAGGAGAATCATTCTCAGTCTGTCAGTGAACAAGTTCAGAAAATTGAGGAACTGAGCGAAGCGAACAGAATCATATCAGAAAGTATGAAAACAAACAAGCTGCATATCACAAACTTGGAAAGCATCGTCAGTGACTTGAAAAATCAGCTAGCAAGTAGCATAAAAGAGAAGGAGGAAGCCATAAATCAGCTGACCCAGCAGTATGAGGAGGAGAGACAACGGGCTGCTGCTCAAATGGAGGAGAACATTAAGAGATTGGAGCAGGAGAGAAAGTCTGCTTTAGAGCAGGCAGATGCACTCAGGAACAGCCTGTCCGAGTACGAGAACAAGGCAGAGACGAGGTTCAAACAGAATGACAACACTGTTTCATCTCTACAGACCAGGCTTGGAGAGCTGGAGCAAGAAATCTCTGAGAAGAACGAAGCCCTGCAAAGGCTGACGGCAAGTATTGACAATCAGTCCATCAGCAAGTCTGAGATGGACCAGGTGTTGAGTGAGAAGGAGCAGAAAGTCAGTGGACTTACCTTGGAGCTTGAGAGTTGCATCAGTCGACTTGGTGAGCTTCAGGAGCAGTTAGCCTTAAAGACTAAAGAGTGTGAACAGCTCACATCTGACCTCAAACAGCAGCACAGCATCAGGGAGACTGAGAAGAGGGAGTTGGTGGAGCAGCTGCAGCAGACCCAGATGCAGAACGGTAATGTGGAGCAGGAGATGGTGCAAAAACTACACTCCCTGGAGGAAGACAACCAGAGGTGTAGACAAAAGCTTGAAAGTCAAAGGGAGGAATTTGAAAAACTGAAAGACGAGATCATCAAGAGCAAGGAGGAGAATCTGAAGGCGACTGAAGAGAGGTTGTCTGCAGAGCGTGCTAAGAAAGTATCGGAGCTGAAGAAGAAAGCTGAGCAGAAAATCAGTCAGATTAAAAAACAGCTAACATCACAGCTCGAGGAAAAAGAGCAGTTGATAAAGACTCTTGAGGCTAGCCTGGAGGGAATCAAGAGCAATGAAACTTCTGGCCAAAAACACATAGAAACATTAGAAGAAAAAGCAAAAACGCTCGAGGAGGCTCTTGTCAGGCTTAAGGAGGAGCAGGAGAAACAACTTGAACAGGTTCTAAGTAATGAGAGGCTTGAGAAAGAAAGGACTGTAGAGGAACTGAAAACCGCGTATGAGGACAAGCTGCTCACACTTCAGAGAGAGATGGCACGACAAGGGGAGAGCAGAGAAGCTGAATCGGCACTACACGAAATCGAGGCAAAACTAAAAGAAGCAGAGGAGCAGAATGGAAACCTTGTTGCAGAAATAAATCGTCTGAAAGAACAAATACTTGAGAAGGATGCCCAGCGGGTCCAAAATCCATCAGAACCTGAAGCTGAGATGAAGGTGGAAAGTAGCCGCATGCAGCAAACCATGAGTGTGATGGAAAACGAGATGGAAAACCACGCCCCCATGCAGGAAGGAGACGAGGATGCTTTGCAGTCTCTCAAGAACAAACTGAGTCAGATGAAGAACGAGAAAGAGAAAATCCAAAAGGACTTCACCAGGCTACAGAAAGACATGCGACTGCTGAGGAAGGAGCACGAACACGACCTCGAATACTTGAAGAAAGAGTTGTTAGAGGAGAGTGAGAAAAAGCTGAAGTGAGTTAATAATGCCACAGGTAATGCTAAAGTAGTTATAATAAAACATTTCAAGTCAATTTAATACATTTCCTCTGCTTTCCATTCTCACAGACTGGAGTTAGAAGACGTAGAAATGAAGCACAACTCTGCGATTAAGCAGCTAATGCGGGAGGTCAACACGCAAATGGCTCTGAAAGAGAAGGAGCTTGACACAGCAGTGAAGGAGACCATTGGTGAGGCGAAAGAAAAGAATCAGTAAAATTACACTGACAAGATTTCTGAGCAGTTGTAATAGTTATCTCAAGTCCTTTCAGTACACCACACCCTGCTTAGGTTTTTAGGCATTAAAATAACTGCCTTGAAATCAAACTAAATATGATCAACCACATGGAAACATCACGTATTTTTTTAATCCTGACGGTGAGTGGAACAAAATTAAGGGATTATTGCAATTGGAAACAGTGTGTCTGAATTGCCATACTTTTTTCTTTTTTTTTTTACTTCCTCCCTGTTTAAATGCTGTGCCATTAAAATGGGATGAGCGGTTCGGAATATGGATTTGGTTTGTCTTTTTTCTTTTCAAAGCACCAACTTTGGCTTCTCTCTGTTTTGTCGACACAGCGAAGGCCCAGTGTGTTGAAGCAGAGCTCATCAGCTGCCATCATGA
This sequence comes from Stegastes partitus, assembly GCF_000690725.1. Lineage (NCBI taxonomy): Eukaryota > Metazoa > Chordata > Actinopteri > Pomacentridae > Stegastes > Stegastes partitus. Next base: position 276,284 of record NW_007578023.1, read on the forward strand.
AGAAGCCAGTCAGCTGAAGAAGGCCATTTCTGAGAAAGAGGATGATTTGCACAGAACTGTTCAGAAATATGAACAAGTTATACAGGTACTATAAAAGCATGATCTTTAAATATGTATGTTTTTGAAAGTAAGACCAAACTTTGTCAGTTTTCTGAGGAAATGAGATAAACCCCACCCTTCATAGCACTTACTCACTAGTTGGCAGCTGCCTTCCCTTAGTTTAAAGCAGATGAACTCAAGTACCCTTTGTAGACAACTATTAATGATGCAAAGGCAGATACAGTAGTGGATGTCATCTTTTCATGCAGCTGAATTTTCAACTCTCTAAACCTCAAGCAGTTTCTGGGCGTTTCCTGCTACTTTCAAACTTTTACTCACTGCGGCTTCATTTTTTACCGCAACATAACATCCTGCACCTGTATGGAAACGGCACAACCATGGCTAATAGAAGAGAACTCAAACATGCCTTGTGTGCAGTACATAGTTGAGTGAAAATGAGGGATACATTTCTTTGATTATTTTTACAAAAAAATTCCCAACTACCCTAACCTCCCAACTAGCAACACTAGAAAACAAAATGGTGATTCTACATTCTAGAGATATTTTATTACCTGCATTTCAGTCAAAAAGTAAACTTTTTTCTATGTGACTGTTGGTTGCAGCTGGGTCCCTAATGGCCTCACGGTTGCACCAAGGAGCACAGCACTTTTTGTTTATTACAGCATTGTTCTTTGTTCTATGGCACTTACCTAGATTGTTTTCTCCTGACTAGATCCTTGCTTGTGTTGTATCTGCTCTCAGATGTACATCACTTTGGATAAAAGCTAAATGAAACTGTAGAATTGTAGCATCTGATAAGTGTAAATGGGTTATTCAGGCAAATTTGAACTAAGACATGTAGGGAAAAAATGTTTTGTTAAAATATCATGTTGTAAGGCTGAGATTTAGTTAAGATTTTAGACCGAATAAAACCTCATAGATATGAAGTTCGAGGATTGTTGAAAAGTCTAAAATCCCTGAATTCTTTTTTTCTTTTTCAATTTGTGACTCTGATAAACGGTTTATTTCTTTTAAAGACTTTAACATAAAGTTGTCTCTAAACATAGTTACTTTATAATAAGGGACAGATGCCTGAAATAAAGCAGTGACTGTGTGATTTGACCGACATACTTGAGTTATGATGCTGAGATGATGCATAGGGAATGACTCAGTCATTGTTATATATGTATTTTTTCTATTTCAGAGTCGAGAGGAGGAGATGGGAGACAGAGTCTGGCAGATTCAGAAACAACTGGAGGAGTTGCAAACAAGGAGCCAAAGTACTTCTGAGGTACAAACACTTCTAAACCACTGTCACTTAATCACCAGGTCATCAGACGTCTGTGATTGCTGTCAAAACTGGTAGATTTATTTCGAAGATTTTTACATTTACGCAGATGTATAAATTCGTGCCTGCAGCTATTACAGTCCAGTTTATGAGACGGAGGGGGTTTAGGTTAAATTTATATAGTGATTCTGTTGAAGTCATAAGTCACTTCACACTGGCTGAAAGAAATAACAATGGCAGTATGAAATCACTCTTTTTCAGTTCCCTTCAGGGAAAAAGCTGGAGTCTGATGGAAGCATTACTAGTTTTGAATGACAGCCTAATCCAGATTGGGTTTTTTTGTGCGTCCGTACTAACCTTTTCAGATGCCCCCATTTGAGAGTTCACATCCAGGTTAACAGACTTAGCAGTTATCGGCCGTCTTTTTCTTTGCGTTGCTTTATAATTGAAGGATTCCGTTTAAGAGCTCAGGGACAATTTGCTTACATACTTTGCTCTGATCAGTCTCTCGTTCCAGTCGTGTGGCGGCTTTCCAAAGCTTGCCGGATGCTGTGAAGCTCATTTGAATCACTCAGGAATGTTCCCCCTCAGAAAACAGAGATTGCGAGGCAGCAGCCAGCCTCAATCCCTGTTCTCAATTATCATCATCTGAGGTGACTCTTGGCCTTAGATTTATACTTCAGCAATACTCATAGGCAAGACATGCGTATTAGAACGAGGCCAGATAGGACAAAAGTACTCCGGGGAGAGGTTTTTGCCCAGGTGTTGAGGTGCCATGAGACCCCTGCGGTGATTCTACATTTACGCACATCTGTATGGACACAAACACAAAGAATTATGCTGCTCTCTGTGCTGCATTTTTCCCAGGTGAGGTAATAACTTTATGGGTGGATTGTATGGCTGTATGCTCTGGGAGGCATTTCCTTACTACGGGCCTCACAAACCATTCTTCAGACAGACAGTGTGTCAGTGTGTGTCTCCACAGAGACAGACCAGCACTGTTTTCCAGGCGAAAGTGGACCTAAACAGTCTTTTAATTGCACCGTATGATTAGGGGATAAGGCAAATGATATTTTAGATTTTGTTATTGTCAAAAAATCCCTTAAGAAGGCCAACCATGTGTTAGTCCATCTCTCAATACTGTCTGACTTCTTGTCTGTGGCTTTAGCCCATTCATTCCGAGTGAACAAATAAGTGTTTAAAATGGGTCATAAACATAGACTTTCATTTTTTAGAAGTGCTAGATAATTTCCTGTAGCAGCTGGAAACTGCAGTTTTAGAAAAATGTTAGTCAAACAGGGATAAATTTCCTATTGGTTTGGAGCTATTTTTAGCAGCAGACTGAAAGATGTTTGGTCCCTCAGTGATGTCTGCTAGTGCAGAAGTGTGTTTTTAACAGTTTTTAGAAAACAATGGAGCTTTTTGGTATAGAAGAGTAAGCTACATGAGGCAACACTGAATTTATTAGTACACCTCTGAACTCTAGGCAGTTTCTGGGTGTTTTTTTTTTTGCTCCTGTTACATTTTCATTCAATGGGCTCATTTTTCACTGCAATATAAAATCCTGCACTTCGATGGAAACTACACAACCATGACTGGAAGTAGAGAAATCAGTGATGTCTTTTGTGCAGTATAACAAAGTTATAATGTGATTAAACATAGAAATAACTAACTTTTGTGGGTTACTTCTTTCTTTTGAATATTTGTTTTCCAAAAATTGGAAAATCCTGGAGTCAATGTGTGCAACATTTTTCCAGGTGCCCATAGGTGTTACCAATACTGGAAAAATAATAACTCTCTTCACTATAAATATTTTACATTTTTATGTCTGCTCTGTCTAAGCACAGCCTGCAGTTCATCCCAGTTCAGCCAAATAGTTCTGGAGTTTTTGTCAAGGAACTGTTGGTGGTAGTTGAGTCATTAATGGCTTCTACTTAGTGCTGAGAAGTAAAATGTTTTTTGTTTTGGACAGAATTGGTTAGCGTAATTTGTTTGTTTTTAGCCAACATGAGACATTTAGAATAAAGTTTTTGATTAAATATCACAATGTTAAGGTTAGACTTAGTTATTTTTCCAACAGAAGTGCATGCCACACATGATTAGTTGAAAGTCCATTGATTTATTAATTTTTTTCTATTAATTCCAGTTCCTGGTTTTGATCTCTTTATCACACGAGTTAAGAATCGATCCTAAAGTTAAATAAGTAGCTTATTCAGTTATTTATAGTGTCAAATGTGTTGAACTCTTATTCTACACACACTTTATCATGCACAACTTTTGTGATTTGTTCTAATAAATGATGTCCTCTCTCTTCTACTTTATTCATTTTTTTAGACACCAATGACCCCAGAAGATCTACAGGTATGTTTGTTGGTTCCACCACTGGTTTCGCTGTTTCTTATTGTTTTATTAAATTAGCATCGTGTAACAATTGTTTTATCAAAGCTAAAACTTGCATCACATAATATTATCACATCCGGTTCATTACCTCAAGACATTCATTATGCGTCTGCTCTACCTCAGGCTCAGCTTGCTGAGAAGACGACTTTATTGAGTGAGGCCCGGCTGAAGGAGCAGGAGTTTGTCGAGAAAGTGAGTGTCGGACCCCGTGTGTGCTCTTTGGGGGCATGACTGAACAGCAAATCCATGGTGGCGTATTCCCAGGATTCTGTGGCCCCCAGCAAGAGCAGCTACTGCTCTCCTGCTACATCGACTTAATTACACAGCACATCTGTTTACATTTGGTTTAACCCTATAAACAATCACTGCAGCGCCTCCCACAGTTTTCTCACACACATCGTCGGTCTCACAAACATCCCCTAAGGATGACCAACAAAATGCTTATGTGGCATTCAGCAATTAGGCTAAAACATAGAATTAACCCACTGGGGTCGAAGAGTTTTTTTTTTTTTTTTTCCTTTAAATAATCTGTGCATGCTTGTGTGTTTCTCCACGCTAGATTCACTCGCTTGAGGACAAGATTAAATGTTTCCACCGAAGCACTGTCGTAACTCACCTCGGAAGCACATTCAGAGGTAATGTTAACACCGTGAACCATTTAGTTCTGCTTCTTGATCCAATTTCCTTTTATATAAGCACAATAAAGATGACATGCTTGACCGCAGTACATTGTCATGGGAAAGTGTGTAACATACGCTACATGCCAGCGTTACAATGATTAATTGATTGCTTAAATATTTTGATCACTGCTTAATCAATTTCAGTAGTTTTTAAGAAAATCAATCAAAATTCTGTAATTCCACCTTCTTGAATTTTCATATTTTATCTTTTCTTTACTCCTCTATGAGAGTAAACTAAGTATCTTCAGGTTATGGCATCTTTAGAATGATTATTGATTATTGAGAAAATAACCAACAGTTGAATTATCAATTAAATAATTGCTAGTTACAACCCAACTTCATACACTGTCAGTATAAGATGCATCGCCTGACATTTTTGTTGTCAAATGAATTATTAATTAAAAAAGTTCTAGTGATAGATGAGTTGCTCTGTATGATCTCAGAGCTGGTATTTTGAGACGCCACCAGTAATTTGGCCAATGTTCCAGTGCACGCATCGCTTCATGGATCAGAGCTTTGACTAGAGCTGCAGATCTGAGTAGCGTGTGAGGGTGTGTGTCATCTGGTTTAGCTGTATTTTTGTGTACATTGTGACCAACTAAGCATGATTGTAGGCTCGCTGGTTAAGATAAGAGCAGCGGTTATAATTAGGGTTCGGTTAAGGTTTGACTTGGGGTTTGGGGGCATACACATAACCGTTGCGGTTAAGGTTGGGGTCAACCTCTAGGGATCGACTGTAAGTCAACGCAGTATCCTTAAGTGTATCATAACCCCGACGTGGTGTGTCTGTGTGACAGCATTTAGAGAGACTCAGTGAGTTCTTCTGTCCTCTCAGACCTTCTCTGCTGGAGTAATAAAGAGAATCTGCTGTCAGAAGGGGGGCGGCAGAAAAGCCGTCCTCAGATTTAATGGGTTTTGCAGATTGTGGTCTTTCCTACGCAGGACCCTGCAGCACACAGACTTGTTGAATCCTCCATATCCAGTTCACACACTATATCCCAACCTACTGTGTCCTGTATTTTCCTATGACTGCAGTACTTTTTAGTGAAGCCATCTCCCACTTAACAGTGATTCTGTTGAAGTGTCTTAAACCGCCTTGAGCTGTGGCGTTAGGTCAAAGGCTGATCAGAAGGCTGTTTCATGTCTGTCTCTGTGTGACTGGTAGGATGAGAGGCTCAGCTGGGGCAGCACGAGGTCAGAAGGACAAAGGCTACGACATTTATTAGTAACCCATCACCCCACGCCAGAGATCAAAGAGTTGTTTGCGCTTCTCTGTCAACATTTCCTCTGCTTCAGTCACACGGTGTCTCTTAGCACATGCAGCAACGTTTGGTGACATCTTAATGATGAACCAAGTGGATGTTGTTTTATATTAATAGACCTGATGAGGTAGAAGCTGTAGCTAAGTGTTGCCAGCCCCGTCCAAGTGGTAATACAGTCTTTCTCATTCAGATTTTAGAGGCATAATGGCGTTATAGCTTTGGGCAGAGAAATAAAATGTTCATTCTTCGACTCTTGCAGCATTAAAGTGCTCATGCTGTGCCTGGCTGTTCTTTCCTGTACTTTTACAGTAGTTGGTGCTTAATGTGAACCTGTGCAGGTTCTGTATTTAACACAAACATGATGCTGTGGGTTGTTTTCTGCATTTGTTTGCCAGCTGGAATGTTTGACAGTCGTTGTACTTTAAGACTAGAGATATACAATCAACACCCTGCATACACAAACCAAATTTGCAATGCTCTAGGAAGTGTACTCTTATTTAGATCTTGTCACAGTTTTTATTTGTTTGCTGTATTTAAACAGGAAGTCTCTAGAGATACAGAATTTATTTTACCAGAGAGAGCAGTCAGGATGTATTCACATAGGAAAACTTTGATTCATTTAAAGTATCCACATTTCTCACAGGAATAAGACCTAAAAGGGAAATTTGACAATTAAAAACAGTCATATTCTTCTTGAAATATTGTTTGATTACGGTTGTTTTTGCATGTTCCAGATCCTGGGTTCAACCCCTCTGATGCACTCTCTGAACCCGCTGAGATGGAATACCTGAGGAAGGTGCTGTTTGAATACATGATGGGACGGGAAACAAAAGTATGCTTTTTTTTTCTAACACTATTATGCACAACAAACATCATGTGGTGTTTGTGAGTTTTGTAGGTTGTTTTTTTTTAGTTGCATTTATCTTGATGAATGTTTGGTTGACTGTGGAAACAGCAGCATGGTCTATAAATAACCATCTGATAGGTTGTTTTTACGTAAATACATGGGAATAATGCCAATAAGTTTAAACCAAACAATTTCAAACCACCAAATTGAAAAAGTAGCTAATGATATTGGAGTCTGTCCTTCCCATTGTGTGGGAGCTGACCTCCGTCTGCGACACATAATATGAGACCGTTTAGGACGCCATATAAACGTCATGTTGTGTCCAGTCTCGTTTGCTGTAATTAACGGTGATCTCTCTAATTAACAGAGCTGTTGACATGGTCTTAAGTCAGCGGGACTTTCCCAGCTCCTCGGCAAACAGTTAGCCTTTATGGCAAACATGGCAGACCTCCCCTGTGTGGAGGATGTCCTCCAGGCTGCCTGCGAGCACATACATCTTGCATGACGCCGATTTGCCATTTAAAGACATGCTGGCCTTGTTTAGCGTTAGTTGAGCGGTTAGGTTTCCTACACAGCAGCCCTGTTTCTGATTATACCCCGTGTTTATGGGGGGATACATGCTCCCTGGCAGATAGGGCTGGAGTTAATTATGCAGATGATTTTGTTTTGTTTTTTGTGTTCTAGTTGGGCTTTAATTATCTCAGAACAAGCTTAATTTGATTGTATGATGGTGTCAAAGGTTGGGATATCTGGCACTTGTAAAAGGCATATTGAAAATTAGTAAACATGCTGTTAGAGGAAATGTTTAATGACGCTGAACAGCAAGGGGAAGTTTTGGGCCCTCCTTTTGAACCGCTTTTTCTTTTTCCCTCTTCATCTGCAGACGATGGCCAAAGTGATTACCTCCATGCTCAAGTTTCCTCCTGACCAAGCGCAAAAGGTTTTGGACAAAGAAGACTCCAAACCAATCGTAAGCATCTGTTTACCTCCTGCGGATACTTTGAGGAGCTCATTTAACACTTCCAAGCAGCTGAAAAATGAATACTGCATTTGTACCTCTATCCATATTTTAATTAATTTCATATCCGTCCCTCCACAGCCTTGGTTACGATGAGAGTTTGACTGATTCGGTCACGCCTGGATGATAATCTGCTGCTGCTACTGCTGCTGAAGGGGAAGACTGCCATGGATTTTATCAAGCCCTTCTCTCTGCATTTCTTGTCATTTTATGTGTGCGTATGCGTGTGGGTGTGTGTGTGTGTGTGTGTGTGTGTGAGCACAATCTTGGGCATAATTGTGTGCGTGACGTGGTATGTGTGAGTACTTCTAAAGGTATGAGGGAATTTGAAAGAAACACCAATCTTCCATAAATCCAGTTTTACTTTGAGATTAAGTTTGTTAATTTATATGTTTTAGATGAAGACAAATGAGTTTTCCTTTTATTTTAGAATGTGTTTATACAGGTTGGCTTGTGCAATAAATGATATCATTATCACATATTGACGCTGACGGTCAGTTGATTTATAGGTTTCTGTGTTGTGCTGTTGTCTGAATCGCTTCCTCTGTAAAACTGTAGACGACCCTTTAACTGTGCACCCGCACCACATTAAGATACTGGCCTCTGGACCTTGTTTGTTTAACACAAGCTTTTCTATGCTTTATATTTTCACACCAACACTGACAAAAAAAAAAACCCACAAAACTGTAAATTGTATTATGATAATTAAAACTGTATTATAAGGCACTATATGACTTGCTACACATTTTCAAACTAACAAATTAAATCTTATTTACAGAAACACCTTTTGTCACTTCTTTATGCTTATTGTCATACGATGTTGTATGTGTTACATGCAATAGCTTATCTCGTTACCTGCTTTTACATTGTTCAGGGTGTCTAACTGGGGACGAGGTGTGATAAGCTCCTGTTGAATAACACACATGGCATGCAGACATCACGACATATCTGGGTTTTAAAGATCTTGTTGGATAAGGGTCACATACTTAACAAGGGTCACCTTTGTTTAACCTTTTCTTTCCTCCACAACAAAAATGTTTTTTTTTTAAAAGAAGGAATGCACATGAATTTAATAGGGCAAAGACAGGAGAGTTTATTGATTCTCATTAAGTATGAGGACACGTACAATGAATTTATTCTCCTTGTCAGTGCATTTAAATTTACATGTGGATGCAAACACACATACTGTGTAATTAAAGACCCAGCTGCTACTATAAAATTCTATTATTTTACCTCCTTAACTTGTCTGTAAAATAGTAGTAGCAGTTTTTCTCATTTTTTCATATGCTAGCAGACATGAGTGATGGGGATGAGGATTTCCACATTGAAACTGCAGTTCAGCATAGACAATCTCAGAAACACTGATTCAGATTTCCAGGGTTTTGTAAATAAATAGTTCGACAGGGGTTTCTGTATCATTATTTTTAGAATCCGTTCTGGTTTTACCACATATTGTTAAATTACTCCAAAGTTACAGCTTGTCATTGTGTAGCGCAGAGCAGTTTTACGGTGTTTGAGCAGAGTTGTAGGTGAGCTGATGTGCTTGTGCTGCAACGAGCGGTGGAGAGAGATGCAGGGATTCCATAGATGGGCTCATTCTGAAGGAGACAACAGCACAGTTAGATCTAAGCCATTTTAAGGCGGCAAAGGATTATTTTTCATCAAGCAAATGTCTAAATATCCAACTCTGATCCACAGAGATGAGTTTTTAGGGATTTAATCAATGGCCAGAGAGGAACTTTAAACAACTACTGTGTAAATAAACATGACAGAAATCCGCTGTAGACATAGGAAGTCATATGAAAATGCTCTGCTTTCAAATCACGTTTGATCTGATGTGGTTTCTCCAACAAAGAAAAGTTCAAAAAAAAAAAAAAGAAAAAAGAAAAGGAGGAGGGGAATCTCTAAATGTATGTAAGTTGTATACTGGACCAGTGATTAGCTTTTGACATTTGTGATGTCACAAAATCCTTAATTATGAATTATTAAGTAAAACAGAGTGATTGAGTAGATGGGACTTGCTTAAGCAAACATAGAGCAAAGCAGTTATATACATACATGCACACACACACACACATATATATGTATGTATATATATATATACACACTACATACAGCTCAGTCAGTTGAGTTGAGGTGCTGGTAGTTCAATGCAAAGAATTCTGTAAAACTGTAGGAATCAAAGGTACTCTGTACAAAGGTGGTTTATTTACATTTTAAAAGATGTGCATTGTAAATATAGTGTGTATAACACATTTCTATATGCAGTGGAATGATCTTTTGCACATGCTGTTGCACAATGTCTATATTACACTGAAACCCAGTGGGGCATTAGGAGTTGAGATTAATAGGTGATTTACAAAAAAAAAAAAAAAAAAAGTTATTTGGAATGTTTTCCTTCAGTACTCTTCAATCTTTGACCCTTCTTTCTTTTTTCTTTGCCCTTTGAATTCCTTCAGAAACTGTTCTCATACTATTGCCTAAAAGTAAAAGCATCTCTGAGTCCATTTGAGAATCTCAGCTCTTCAATGAGTTTAAATCAATGCAAATAAGATTTTCTGAAGTATGAAAACGCAGCTGTTGGTGTTCACTGTGTCTGTACAACGTTAGATGGCAGCAGTGCGCCCCCATCTCTCACTTTTGGTGACTTGAGCCCCCTGAAGCCCACGGGTGAAATGTGATGCTTTGCGCCTCAAAACCATTCGCGTCTCCCCATGACCGCGTTACCACCGTCTGCGCACCACAAAAAAAAACACACGTTCCCTTTTCTCCTTCCATAATAAAACTCCGACTTTCCCTCACAGTTGGAAGAGCAACTCAACCAAAAAGCTGTGCTTTTATTTTTAAGGGAAGCTTCTTTTCTTTCCAGGATATGATTTTTGTCAACTTGACTTCTGACCGCATTTATCTCCACGACAAGGCAGCCTGCGAGCAGCAACTTTCTCAGATTGACACAGAATGGAGAGAAGCTGACGCACCGTTATTTACCGGACCGTTAACTTTCCTCCTCAAGCCTTTCCTCATGCCATCACAACCTACAGGCTGTGTTATAGCAGGGAAAAAAGACCTGAAAGATAGTTTGAAAAACTTTCTCCACTGAAGAGCTGACAGTTCGTTCTCATTGTTTCTTTTTTTTCTTATTTTCTTCCTATTTTTTGGACACTTTAAACTGCGTTATTACGCATGATGCGCAAAGGGATGGCTCCTCTGCGGAAACACAAAACGGGAGTACAAAATGTTTTTTATGTCTGTCTCTCCATTTCAGTGGCTTATTCTTACAATTTAGACTTAGAACATCCTTTGGTGTTCCGCGGACCAAATTCTAGTTTTTTTGGCTACTCTGTGCTGGAGCATTATCATGACAACACACGCTGGTGAGTCCCATGTTGTGCTGTTCCTGGAAATGATGTTAATTTCTGTCTGTGATGCAATGCTTTTGCACTTTTGAAACTTTAAATGTCTCTTGAGCTCTAGTGCATCCACACCCAAATAACTTAAAGTATTGGTAATATTCCTCATGAAAAGCCAGTTCTCTGTGCTGATCATTTCCTCCTTGCCTCCTTTTTAAAAAAAAAATCAGTGTCACAGATTAGAGATATGTTAAGTGTTGTCCCATCTTCTCCTCTCTCCTCATGTCTGCAGGGTAATAGTTGGGGCACCCAAGGCAACCTCTTCCTACAGTAGCTCTGTGCACTCTCCTGGAGCTGTATATAAGTGTAGAGTCCACAGCAACCCAGAGCGCCGCTGCACAGAGATGGATCTGGGAAGAGGTCAGTCCACCACAGCATCAATGCAACAAACACATAACACACTGTACACTCAGCGGGCAGCACATGGACCAACACACACTTTGAGCAGTTCGCAAATTAACACTCATGTCACAGGAAAAAAAATAATAAAAATCTGCTGCTACAGTCCACAAAAACACACACACATGCTGTTTTTTTTTTTCTTTCTTTCTGCTGCTTTTTCTTGACCATTCTCTGCACAAACTCCCCCAAGCATCTGTTTTGTTTTATCAGAATAAAGCAGCCTTATACTGCACTTAACAGTACGCAGTTGTTCTTTTAGTTCTGACCCTGCTTTATTGAAACATGCAAAAGACAAGAAGGGGTCTGTGTGCAGAGGTCCATAAATATTTTGATAAATATGATTTATGCTTCTGCTAATATTTTCCAAGCACGTGAGCCAAAAAAAAGTTGCGCTTCGCCCACCCGACACCCCCACTTCAACCTCTCCTGCTCTGTTTTTGTGGTCAAGAAAGCCTGGGTGCACGCATGGCTTCAGTGCTCACCCCCTGCTCAGTCAATGTGTAACTAAAAAATATGCATGCATGCCTGCAGCACACCGACACAGAAAGACATTCAACAGCAATGTGAGTCTGAATCAAGTGACTTCATGGATGTAGAGGATAACACTTATAAAAGATGATGTTATGTTACTGTTACTGGGTTTTTGCTCCTTATCATAAGCTGGTCCAGTTTGAGGTAGTTTTGAAACCGTCTTTATTGTGTAGTTTTGGAAGCAAGCCGAGCGTCAGTTCTTCTAGGTGAACTTGTGTCAGATGTTTTAAAGGCAGGTAGTTTGTTCTGAGCATCTTGGAGAACCAGCCCACAGTTCTCCTGTGGATTTGGTCTGTCTCATCATGACAGCCTAAATCCACATAATCCCAGACTGACTCCACGATGTTGAGATCAGGGTTCAGTGGGGGCCATACCATCTGTTGCAGGGACTCCTTGCTCTTCTAGCTGCTGAAGACAGATTTTTATGACTCTGGCTGTGTGTTTGGGGTCGCTGTCGTGCTCTAGAGTGAACCTGGGACCAATCAGATGCCTCTCTGATGATAGCGACTGATGGATAAGAATCTGAAGTTCTTCAAAGACTTGCACAGGACTGTATCTTGGTTAGAGTTAATCTAACTTAAGGGATCAGGAGCTGCAACAGTTAATGAGTGCAAGAAAATGATACTAAATACAGCAATTTTGACAGATCAGTCATTCAGATCACTAATTTAGGGATTTAAGGTTATTGTGATCTGGTGTATTGTAAATTCTTGATACAGAATATAACATTTCATGGTATTTCCTTGGGCCCAAGGAATGTGTTTTTGTGGATTTTATCATTGCTTTGTAATGTTTTGATTGATTGGGGAAATGATCAGCATTTAAGTCAGTTATAAAAAAAAGTCATTAATTGAAATCTTTAGAAAAAAACATTTGTTCATGTGATATCCTAATGTACAATATTAATACTTGCTTATACATCATAAGTAAAACTTGCTATAAGCGATGCTAAATGTCATGATGCATTTTTTCTTTGAATAAGTTTGTCAGTTCAGATGGCAACAGCTCTGTAAAAGAGTTATTGTCAGACACTGTTGATGTCTGATCTCTTCAAACTGTCAACTGTGTAAAAAGCAGCTGCACATTCAGCACTAATAAAGAATAAAACACAGATCTCAAAAAGCTGACAATGGCTGACAAGTAACAAGTTGCTTTTCTCCAAGACATCCTGATGACTCAACGTCTGCAAACCGCTCTCATTGTCTTTCAGGAAACAAGCCGAGAGAGTCGTGCGGGAAGACGTGCCAAGGAGACAGGGACGATGAGTGGATGGGGGTCAGCTTGGCCCGCCAGGACCGAGCCAACGGCAAAATACTGGTGAGTTTGAGGACGCAGCACTACAGTCAATTTAGTTTAATGTGAACCATGTACGCTCATAAAACGGGCCTGATTGTACCGAGATCATTGTTACACATGTCTTACCAAAGAACCACACTGTTAATCCACAGCTGGTCCCAACATTACAACCTTTTCTTTTAGTTAAACGACTGTTCTTTCCATTCTCTGTTACATTCTTACAAGCGCTGACTGGCACGTGTAAAAAATGACATTAAAATAAAGATTCTGAATGACTTTTGTGCATATGCAAAGCCGGAGTAACGACCAACGCCAGACAGATTTGGAAAGTGCTGTGTGGTTACATAATGCTGTGAAACATTTACCTCGTGTGTGGAGCTGGAAGAGTCAGTGGAACTGGGGAGGTGGGGGGGGGGAGTTTGTCAAAAAGTTATTGAAAAAAAATGAGAGCGTGGTTTAGAGAAATCAGAATGGTGCTAATCCCAGAGGTGCTCGGCTAAGTGTTTGCACAGAGATCATAGGGCAGCTGGCAAAGTTTGTTTAGGCTTCAGCTCCTCTGCGGTGGTCCTGTTCAAGGGCAGCCTTTCATTAAACATTAACCTCCGTCTCCTGTGGTGGGCAGTGAGGGAACTTGCAGGACGGTTTGAAGGTTTCTGGTGGACCGTGCCGCTCTTGAAACACTCACAACAGGTGTGAATACCTGTTACTGACTGGCCTCCTCTCTTTTTTCCAAAACACCCACATAACTTTTAATATGGCCAACTTTTCGTTCTTTTCAATATGTTTTTCTTTGCTCCATTTTTTTTTATACCTCAGTGGAATGCGTTGGCATGATTTTGAAACCCCCCTGGCTTCAGTCGTCACATTTTGAAGACTTCTCGTTGGATTTCGGAATGCGAGCGTACAGAGTTGTGTAACAACAAACTTTTAGCTGCGCAGTGTTTGACCATTCAGACAAGGTTGTGAGAAAAGAGAGGCGGTGGCTTTGCAGAGCCACGTGCTGCTGTGCTGTACTGATGTTTTTTTTTTTTATATCTCATCTGAATGGACTCATGTTTCTGTGCAACAGGAGGGAAACGGCTGCTTGGCAGATGTGTACAGTGGTGATTTCATCTTATGCTTTCACTGAGGGCCTTGTTTGCGACCAGTGAGCTCCTAAAACTGAACAGCAACTACAGCACAGGCTCAATACTCCGACCGTAAAAGCCTCATTTGCTGCTCAGCTGCTTTTGCTATGTTTATAACAGCTGATTGATCTTTTTTTTTCCTTTTTCCCCCCACTCCCACAAATCTGCTTCTACTCTCGAAGGAGAGGTCATGCTGGTGTTGCTACTTCTGTTGGCCAAGCTGTCCTTTGAAACACAAGTATTTCTCAACATAGCATCTTTCTTCCAGACAGTCATCTGATGCTTTTTGTATGCTCACAAGCTGCCAAGCTCCTATATTCATTTAGATTGGCTGTGTGTGTGTGTGTGTTGTGTGAAAGTGGGTTTTGGGGGAAATGAAGTGGACTTTGTCTGCACAGAGGCATCCAGAACTGTCCCCAGAGCCACAGGAGCCCCCGCCACCATTTCCCCAGCGTCCTAAATTATTACCACATTTACACATTTATGTGGCCTGCTTCGCACACAGTTTGAAATCTAGTCTATATTATCCCGTTTGCCGTGGAATGTGCGATTTTGAAAAACACATTGGCAAAATATTGTTTTGAGAATTACTCACTGTCAGTTTAAGAAATGTCCTCTCTGCTTCAGCAGCACTATAATAAAGTAGAAGTTTGTTCTTTTTCCTTTGATCCACTTTTTCTGCTGCCTCTGCTATTGTCTGGCTTCTCCAGTTGAAAACTCCAGAGGAGCTGTTTTGACATTAAAACTTGTAAAACACAAATGTTGATGTGGAGATTTTCTCGCTGAGCGCTAAATGCTGCTTGGGAAATACACATCTCACGCTGCTGCTGCTGAGATAATTCACACCACAGACCATGGCTGTTACGGTCAGGCTTTAATTCCCCCTCTCATTGACGATCATTCGACAGCCGCAGAGACGCACTGACTCCAGCAGTGTGAAGAAAAGGGGCTTAAGCGATCAGGGCCTGCAGTCTGAAGTGTCAGTGTTTACAGAATGAGCATGCGTCTGAATTGGTTGTTTTCGTCTTGCAGGCTTGTGCTCACCGCTGGAAAAACGTCTACTACGACTCAGAGCACATCCTCCCACATGGGTACTGCTCCATCATTCCTCCAACGCTTCAGGGCAGGACCAAACCGCTCATCCCTTGTTATGAAGGTACAGCAGAGGCACAAGCACGGCACAAATGGCATTTTAGTCATTTTAACTCATATTAACATCTCAAACTATGCAGACATTGACACTAGAAAAGATTAGAGGTCGACTGATTATCAGATCCAACATCCAGCATATTTCCAATTATTGGCACTTTTAATTTTTAAATCCATTTCTTGATTAAATGAAATAATTCACTATTTGTAGTCATGAGGAATAGCCTGAATGCTGAAGCATACATGTTGAAAAGTTGTCTTTTTTTCTGTTAGAATTCGAGTTATTCTAATTTACTATTAAGATCAAACACAGCATCTTTAATAGAGGCCTTGTTGGTTGGGTCCAGTGGTTTGATCAACGCTTTTAAGTTCTGAGTCACACAGACACGGGTTATGACCTCAGTGTGATCATGAGTTATGAGCCTTTAAAGTGTATTTTCTCTGTAAAAAACAAGAAGAAACTGACATGATTTAGTGTAAGAAACATATTTGTGTGGACATTATGGTATTTAGCTCAAAGCTGCGGCTGGAGAATAGTCTTGTTTTCTTCTTATCTCTTTAGTGATCATGGAACCCAACAGATTTATCTTGTAACCCCCTTTGAGGGGTCCAATACCCCAAAAGCTGCGAATCACTTGGTCTGTTTATCTTTTCCTTTTTGCATTTTATCACGGCACGTTATCTCTGCGGCCTCTACCATCAGTGTGAAGCGCCTCTGGCTTCTAAATTTGGTTCTGGCACTGAGGGACGGAGCCTTGAAGTGTGATCTCTCCTCCTCAAGTCCAACACAAGTACTTTATCAAGAGCCAGCTTTAACCATATGAGTCCAGCGGAGAGTTTACACCCTTTAGCGAGACAAAAACACCTTCACAAACGCGTAATAATGGCAAATTGGTTTAATCTCAGCTTAAATTCCTGAAAATCAGGTGCTTTTAAGGAAAGATTTGCTTGTGAGGTAGAGACATCTCATTCTGTTGTGATTGCAGTAAATCAAATCCATTTGTTCCGTTGGTTGTTTTCCTTTGCGTACCGTCTACGACGCTAAAAAAAACGAGTTCCATTTGAAAAATAATGTGCTGTATAACATTTTAAGGTGACTCAGGCAAATGTGCTCTTGGTGTGTTTTGATATGTGACTCAGAGCTATTTATCAAAGGCTGTTTTACACCTTAATTGTGCCCCCAGGTCAGGATTTCACTTCCTTTGTTAACTCTTGTTGCCAACAGTTGTGGAAAAGCCAGACACACTTTGCATGGGACCATATTTACAGTGCATTTTGTGCCGATCCAAGCTCAATATTTTTGTAACCTGAGAGCACTGTGCTTCACCCCCCCCTCCTCTACTGAGAGGTCTTTTTGTTGAATGTGGTGTTGCACCCCTTCTTTCAGTCTGCGTTCTGCCCCCAGATTCCTCTTGGATGGGACCGGGACTTTGACTAGCTCCATATGGAATGCAGGAAAAACTCCAGTAAATGCTGGCTCAGGCACACAGTGAAATAATTTGTGGTTTGTTTTTTCTTACAGACTATAAGCAGAAGTATGGGGAAGAGCACGGCTCGTGCCAAGCTGGGATTGCGGGAGTTTTTACGGAGGTCAGTAACAGTGCTTGTTCATCTCCCTAACACATGTAATCCTCCGTTTCTGCTAATCTAACATGGAGATAGCTGTTTGCTGTCATCCGTACTGTGATCGTTGCTGAAGCTTCATCAGTCATTTCGCTGTTCGGACTCAAGTGTTTAATCACATCTTCAAGTTTTTGCTCTCTCGGCAGTTTCACCTTACACATAGTAGAAACTATTAGACATAATTATCTTCCTTACTGTCTGTTTTTCCTTCGCAGAAGACTCATTTCCTCACTTGAAAGTATGATTACCTTTAGCACTACCACATGCCTAATGCTTCAAAGAATCTCTTTCCCGCCGCTCTTTGTTGACTTTGACTCTGGTATTCTGAGGATAGTTAGCAGAGACGTAATATATGGTGAGCTGAAAAAGGATTTTTTTTCACCCAAGTTGTTTAAGATGTCAAATGATGTGGAAAACCTGAATTCTACAGTCAGATATAAGCGAGTGTTTGTTTCAAAGTCACCAGTTCCCTGCTGACTAACTGCTGATAAGTGTTAGCTTATGTTTCCATAGGCAGATACTGCAGGAAAGGCTGCAGCGGCCTAACTTGACCTCTGGTCTGGTTCCACGAGATAAAACGCTTAAGAAAATATGAGCTTCCTTTTCTTTATAGCTTAGATGTGCTACTGTTTTTTTTTTATGTTCACACATGACGTCAGCCTTGGATGTACAGTACCTTTTGGTATTTTATAAACAGCCGTTTGGTCCCTAAACGTGTTTGTCTGCAGTTCAGAGAGGCCGCGGCAGCGAGCAGATGTGGTGAGAGGAAGGTCAAATAGATTTAACTAGTGAATGAATTTTGGTAGAAATGTAGTTTGACAGGGAAAAAAAAGTGCATTTGAGAAATATGTTTGCATTTGAAAGATGTATATTTGACCAGTTTAGACATTTTTGTTTTCAATGCATTAGCAACATAATTCCTTCCTCATGTTAGCTGCGTGTTCTGTGTTCTGCAGAGGTTCTTTTCATTTCTCAGATTACAGTTACGCTCAATTTCAGGGATACAGTAATGTTCAGCAGACTGTAAGTGACTTAAAATGTGTCCTCGGAGCACAACTGTGCTGTCAGGGTGGAGCCATGCTCACTGGGGAGTTTTGAATTTTGTTCACTTTGCCTTTATTCTTCCTTTGAAAATATCGTTGTTTGAACGTTTTAGTCAGCCAGCTGCTAATCTGTAGCAACTCAACAAGCACTGCAAACAACTAATCCATTATTTGGTCAACATAATATTAATCAATAGATGTTTTAAATATGTATTAATTGCTAAAGTCACTTATGAGAGGTAACACTAGTATATGTAAGAATGGAAAAAGGTTTGCATGTATTATTTGCTTTTCATTTCATTCAGTTTCATTATATAAATATATACTGAATATATACACACAGATATATTTTAGTTATGTTGTATAGAATAGTTCAGTTTTCGTTATCTCATCAACATGATGCCGATCGATCGAGCTCCATCATGTATGTCATGTAGCTATATTTGACCAGGATGCTCATTCAGGACGATAACGAAGGTTTTCTGGATGTTACACAGGAAACTGTGTTTTATGGATTTGGCTGAGCCACTTCATTCTTTTCCCATTTGTACACAAACACAGGATTTTTTTGGCAAAAATGGTGTTGGATTAGAATTGCATACTACACTTTTAAGCTTCAGTCATTCTTTGGTTCACCAGTGGGAGGATTTTGTGCTTTTCTCTGTTTTATGTCATTGTATAAACTGAAGCTCTGTTGTTGTTTAGACTGTGGGAAATACAAAACAAGACATTTGAAGATGTCAACTTGGACTATGGGAAACGTTGATGGCCTTTATTCACTATTATGTGACATTTAATAGACCAAATGATTAACTGAGAGAACAATCAGGAGATGCAGCCCTGCTACTCATTTACATTTACAAAGACAAACTAAAAAGCACATGCAGAAGTATGACATACAGCTTTTAAAAATGGTTTTCCTTTTTGCTAATACTAAAACTGACAGAAGCCTGTTGGGAATTTTACTGCAGATGCCTTGATGTGTGTCAAAGAGCCTCTGATTCACAGCTGTTATGATCACTCAGGCTCACAGCAGAGTTTGACATCAGCAGTCTTTATTATTTTAAACCCCCACATAAAACCGCAAAACGTAAACTGCAAAGATCTCAGGTGAAGAGCATAAAGATGGTTTTGTCCATCATGTGAAATCTGGGCATAACACCGAGGAGAAGACTTTTGGCTTCAGGAAAGAAAAGACTCTGATAGTGTTGGATTCCACAATGAACCCACTGTTTTGAAACCGAAGAGGCTTCATAAAAACCCACTTCTTTCCACAGATCGAGGACGTCAGAGTGGATCTGTTAAAGCAGTTGAACGGCCCCTCTTGACAGAATGTGAGGAATTTAAAGAAAAGAGGTCCAACTGTTAAACCTTTATCCTTGTCTGAACCTTGGTCAGTGTGCCTGGTGGTGCCCAGATGTTTGACACCACAGCACAGGGGATGCATGCTGCTGAGTCAGGTCGTTACTGTGCTGATTGGTTTGTTTGTATGGAGGAAGAGGTCTCAGTGGCAGCTCCGCATCCACCAGAGTTGAGTGATGATCGAGGTTACGGCACCTTTTCGGGGGCATGCGTAGTCGAAGGAGAGCAACTTAACTGTCAGGCGCTTGTGCGTGCCATAAAGATCTGTGAACAACTCATTTTGCAGCTTTCAGTTTTGCTTGAGCTCTGAATACTCCATCACATCAAAGACAGCTGCTCCAGCGACCGTGCCATCTGGATGTGTATTTAAGAGCAGATAGCACAAACCAGTCTGCGGCTGCTGGTTAACCAGACCTTCAGCCAGCAGCATTTTCTATTTTTTTTTCATTTTTCCTCTTCTCTGCTGCAGCCGGTTGCAGTGCAGACAGTAGGTGAACGACATAATGAATATGAGTGTGCTTTTTTTTCCAGGAGCTGGTGGTGATGGGGGCGCCGGGGTCGTACTACTGGACCGGGACGATAAAGGTGTACAACCTGACCTCTGACTCCTTCTACAGCCCCAACAAAGACGACGTCGACTCCCACAGATACAGCTACCTTGGTGAGATGCGGTTAATGAGAATGGAACACTGAGTGTGAAACGTACCGGTGCGGAGGAGCTGAAACTGATTACTGTGTGTGTCTCCAGGCTACGCTGTGACTGCTGGACACTTCTCCTCTCCTAATGTAATAGACATAGCTGCAGGGGCGCCCCAGCACAGCGGCAGTGGAAAAGTAGGGACTTTATCTTTTGTCTTGCTTCCAGCTGTTGGACTGAAGTGCTCTTGTGTTGCTCACTGCAGTGACTTTATTTTTCTTCTGTGCAGGTTTACATTTTCAAAATTGATGGTGTGTCTTTGGTGAAGAGTTTTCAAGCCTCAGGGAAAATGGTATGAGCTTGGATGTGGCTTTGGTTTCTAACGATCCTGTTTTGCGTTAATATACAGCACAGAATTTTTGCATTTCTTTCATCAGAAACCATACAAAAATATTTGTTTAACCTAATCTGCCTTTGGAATCACGCAGTCGACTCTTGAGAAACATTGCAGACACACTGCTCTAATTGCGTTGTTGTCTGAACGACGCTGTTTATGTCTGTGTTCGGTGTTCGGAAAGCAACTGCGATTTAAAGAAGGAACACGCGTTCCAGAAACCAAAGCCAAGCGTGCAGTTAATGCTTTTCATTCAGACTAAATACAGGACAGTCAGAGTAACTTGATATAAATTGTGTAAATATTCTTAATATTGGTGTAGCTATTTTTAAAAAAAGCACAACTAAATGCGTGTCAATTGTATGAAGTGAAGATGTGTCTGTGTTCTGACCTGTTGCTCTGTGGCTCGACTTGGTTCCAGATGGGCTCTTACTTTGGCTCCTCATTGTGTGCAGTTGATCTGAACCAGGACGGCCTGTCGGATCTGCTGGTGGGGGCACCCATGCACAGCCAGCTCCGGGATGAGGGCCAGGTGTCTGTGTACCTCAGCAAGGGCAACGTGAGTGGGAGCTGTGGGCTCAGTGGGAACACGATACCATAACTTGCAGACTTATTTTACTAAAGTATGTCCATTCACTCCCTTTCATCTGCACAGATGTACAAATCTATAGTGAGTTATTTCGGACCGTGTTTATTATCGTGTTACTAGAATGAAAGAACGGAGCCCTGTGTGATTCAGCAGTAAGATTATTTAAAAGTAGAGCTTCTGTTTGGACATTTTATATCTACGAGTTGTTGCCATAAAGGTGACTGTGTGTTTGTTAAATCATTTGGATCAAAGACAGCTATGTGCAGCAGAGGCCAACCCTGCAGCAGTGTACTGCAGGACCTCTCTCTATTCTTATGCCAGCTCTTTATGTAAACTGTTCTTTTGCTTGATTCTGTTTTCAGGGTGTGATGGAAGAACACGCTGTGTTGACAGGTGACAATGCTTTCAATGCACACTTCGGCGAGTGCATTGCCGCAATCGGAGACATAGATGACGACGGTTATCAAGGTCAGAAAAGTGACATATTAGAATCTATCAGCTTCAAATACACTTTTAACTGTTAAAAACAACATTCTTTGCACATTTTCAAGCAAAATGCAGCTGGATTGGGTGCTTCCCAGCTCAAG
>NW_007578023.1:298042-342032 GCF_000690725.1 Stegastes partitus
GGACTGGAGCAGACTGATTTATTCACAGGCTTTAATTGTGCAAACAGACGAACGTTTCAACACGACTGTGTCAAATATGTTGGCTCTGATGAAGACACAGTAGTGTTGAAACTGTATCACATGGTCTTCATCAGCATATGAAGTTTGCTCATTTGTAATAGAAATATGGACTTCAAGTGTTATTATTACAGGAATCTTCCAGACATAAACATTTTTATACATTTTTATTATATGATTATATTTCATTATAAATAACTAGACTGAGACATAGAAATATTTAAACTTGTGGTTCCCAATTCAGACTCCTTCAAGAAGTCATGAGATGATCACTGGTACAGGACAGCAGAATAATCAAAATACTGTATGTAAAAAGGTTTTCCTGATATTCTTAGTGAAATTGTCAATAGTTTTACATTTTGCATGCTTAAAGACCCCCTTAGGTGAAAAATCTTTTAAAAAACAAAACAAAACAAAACAAAAAAAACCTTGTTAATGTGCCCATATGGTGTTTTTTATGCTGGAAGACATATTAGGAGCAAATTAAGCAGTCAATGCCATGATTGAGCATTTCTGTCTTGAAACAGTACAGTAGTGTACCGATGACAGTCTTAAAATACATAGATCCAGATTTTACACCTCAGAAACCAATGCTGTCAATTTTCAATGTGTGATTCCTCTTTTTTTTTAAACATGTATGGCTGAATAACTCCAATATTTTCACTCTCCATTGTATACCAAAGAGTAGTTTTACAGTGTTTGAGCAGAGTTGTAGTTGGAGCTGGAGTGCTTAAGCTGCAGCGAGTGGGCAACGGCAGAGAGAGACGTAGATCAGTGCATTCTAATTGAAAGCTTTTGAAAACAGTCAGGGATTATTGTCATGGAAAAATACTTCTAAATATGTAACTTGGATACATAGAAATGAGGTTTTAGGGGTTTAATCAATGACCAGAGAGAGACTTTAAACAATATTCCAAAAATATAACCTTGGAAGTTAAAATGGGAAAAGATCTTGTCACTGATATGCTACTATGCGACCTCTCATTCATCACCAGTGAGAGGTCACAACAGAGCTGGGGGTGGTGTACAAGTTTTTTTAATGGCCCTCCAGTGGTCTATGAATCTGCAATCCAAAGAATGGCAACCACTCAGCAATGGCATTCAGCGCAATTAGAGTGGCGCATTGCTTCTGGATTCATGAAACAAAGACATTTCCTCTGTCATCTCTGTCAATAATAAAGCCGCACACTTTATATTCTTCAACCCACAAGCAAACGATGGTTGAGATGCTCAGTAGGTGCAAAAAAAACCCTTCATTTTCCCAGACATTTTGTTGCGATTACCCTGTGGTGGAAGGGATCTGTAGAAAATATTGCCCTCTCTCACCCTTGTGTGCAACAGAGTCATCCAGGCACAAACCAAATTATCCACACACACAGACATACATTTACGCTGTCTGTTTTCCTGGCGCTCGCTCGGCCTGGCTCCGAGGGCTCGACTTGGCGTCCGCCTCACACTCAAGGCTGGAAGCTTCTGCCTGGTTTCATCTCCGTGTGAGATACGCCTCGAGGCTTGCAGCCTGGCACAGCATGTGTGAGCGCAGAGAAAGATGGCAGCTGGGGAGTATAACTCATCTTGTAACTCGTCACTCTTGGATTGCGGAAAGAGCCAGACGTGCCCGCTGACTGACACATGATTATTTACAACTTAACTGCTACCATTTAATTTGAAAGCACTACTGTAGAAATACACATGCGGCTACTTTGACTTTGACAAAGGACTTGAACTCTATCTCCGTATAATGAAATAATTATTGTGTAACACTTTTTAAGTAATTCGTTTTACCATTTCTGCCTTGGTATGCTGCACCACATGGCATGGAAGTGTTTTGGTTTTTGAAAGAAGGTTTATATATGGACTTTCTGATGGAATGGGCTAAGGCGAGGGTGTTTCAGTGCCCTTGCCAGCACTTTATAGTCTTGTTTCCACTTTCTCAGAGGTCGCACAAGTTTTATAGCCACTAACAACACTTAATTGTCTATTACGAGTCTTACTTGTGGAGCTTGTTTCCCAGGCACAGGCCAGCTGAAAGTAAACAGAGGGTTAATGGAAGCTTTTGTGCGCATTCACAAACACACTCATTCATTTATGTGCTCGTTCATTCATGTGCCGACTTTTCACAGAGGCGCTTTTTGTGCTTTATTTGTCCCCTTTAGATGTAGCCATAGGAGCTCCTAAAGAGGATGACTATGCAGGAGCTGTCTATATCTACCACGGGGACGCCGCAGGAATCACCAGAAAATACTCCATGGTAGGAACTATTGCAAAACATCTTTCCCTCCGATGACAAGCAATATTGTGTTCTGCTTGTTCCTCGTTTCTACATTTATTAGTGGCTTTATAGCTTTCAAATTTTGATGAAGACCAGGCTTTGAATGTGTGCAGATGCAAGTAGCTGTTGAAGTAGCTGAGTAATGTGTTGTAAAGTCGCAGGTGGTATCGTAGCCTTGGGAATGCATTTTTAGACCCACGCAGACTTGAATAAGCCACAACCGGTTCCTCATGGGCTTCTTTTTTTTAAAAATAAATATAAGAGACTACAAAGCATCTTCAAGCAAAAATAATCACACTTTGAACCCCAGTAGTTCATGTTCACCACTGGGATCAATCAATCAATCACCCAACTTTAGTTGTCCCCACTGGGGCAGTTGGTTATACAACAGTGACATGCATACCTTTACCACGCATAAAACACAAGGCCCATAAATACAGCACTAAAAACATAAACACACAGTAAAATATTCACTTAAAAAGGCTGAAAACATTCTGCAAGTAACTGCTTTTTCCTTGTAGAGTTTAGGAAATTCAGAAAGCAAGATTTGAATGTTTTTGTTTTTTTTTAAAGAATATTGGCACAGCTGGTGTTGTACCGACTTCATGGTACCATCACTAAAACCTCTCAGCTTCATGGATGGAGCCAAAGTTGTGATCTCATGTTCAGGCTCCTCCCCTGTTCCACCGCCTCAGTGTAATCTCATGTAGCATTTCTGTCATCAGTCTTGTGTGTGAAAAAAAAGCGTGTTTTGGGGGATTTCTTTTCTATATTCTGAGACAGCCATCCATTACAGGACTTGCTATAAGAAACTCAAACCTAACAAAGTTAAACACAGGCAGCTTTTAGCGTTTACGCTCCAAGCCGCTGGTGTAGTCTGCCTGAGGGCCAGAGAGCAGCTGCGAGTGATGAAATCTTTAAATGTAAACTTAAAACCTACCTCTCCAGTCTGGCTTTTGATATGGTCTACAGACATTTCGTACTTCATTTTATTCATGTTCTGTTGAATCTTTTCCTTTTTATTCAATTTCTTTGCCTTTAAAATCAATTCTGTTAAGTTCAGAATCTAGTTTTTCTTTATGTTTTTTTGTTTAAACACTTTAGCTGGATCTAGTTTTGAAACTAGCTTTATTTATAGCACTTTGAACTGCACTAAGCCTTGTGTAAGTTATGCAAATAAAGTTTGACTGAGTGATCGAACAACAGTTTTGTAAACTGCAGCTCTCATGGAACAAAACTGCAAGTCTTCATCTGTTTTCATCCATGTTCACAAGTTACCTTGTTTTTTCCAGCTTTTTTCACATAAACGCCGAAGTGCTTGCTTGTTTCTGTCCTGCTGTCCTCACAGATACATCTGAACTGACCCCGACCACCCCTTTAATTTGATCATCTCTCTATGAAAAACAAATGCATGGCAAAAACAAATCACACACTGTGCTCTATTTTTCCATGTTGGCTCCCATGTGTTATTCAAAGGCTGGTATCATCTGTTCCAGAAACTGTCTGGGCGCAGTGTAAACCCTGGTCTGCAGATGTTTGGCCAGTCCATCTCTGGCAATGTGGACATGGATGGCAATGGATATGCAGGTATGGTCATACGTGACTAGCTGAGGGATTTGGAAGATTTTCTGAAAAAACTTGTTAAATATTAGATTTTTTCACCCTCATGGTTTTTAGCCTCTTACTCTCAGGCAATAGCAGAGTTTCAGACTCGTGATTGAGGCATCTTGTTTACTGCATTCCACAGCTGACAGTCAGACTGAGCCAGCATGACAGCTTAAGACCTCTGTGCATTGTCTTGGATTTTGCAGGTGTAAACTGTGCTCTCAGCAGATGTTGCATTAATATGATATCTTTATGGATTTCCAAAACAATCGTGTTATTGTTGCAGATGTCACCATCGGAGCTTTTATGGCAGATAGCGTGGTGCTGCTGAGGTGAGTAATGGGATGATTCTCCAATGCAAAGTAGCATTTGTTTCTACTTTGGGGTCGTTTTAATGCTCAGTCTCTCCCACACTTGCGTTCCTGTTCGTGTGGTTGCAGGACCCGGCCTGTTATTACAGTGGATGTCTCCATCTTCCTCCCTGTCTCCATCAACATCTCTGTGCCGCAGTGCCACGAGGGCCACCAGAACCTAAACTGCTTCAACGTCACTGTCTGCATGCGCTTCCGGGGACGACAGCTGCCTGGACAAATAGGTGATGAGTGAAACTTGTGACTGATGTGATACAGATTCCACAGCTCTCACCCCTCTGTCCCCGTGATTTAACCTTCTGAACCCCAAGCAGTCCCCTATTTTCTTTGCTCCTGTCACACTTTTCCTCACTAAGGCTCATTTTTACAGCTGTGTAAAGTCCTGCACCCCTATGAAAACAACCCAACCATGGCTAGAAGCAGAGAGAACTCAACAGATATTATAAATCATGAAAGAAAAAGTGAAATTTGAATTTCTTAGAGTACAGTAAAACTGAAATCAACATATACAACATTTTTTCAAGTGCCCACAGGTTTTACCAATAGTGTCTCCTTTCTGCTCTGCGCAAACACAGCCTGCAGTTCAGCCAGAATGTCCCTTAATTTTTGTCATGTGAATATTGATCTTAGCTTCTTAGAGGTAGTACAAAGGCTTTTTGGCACATTTTTAAAAAATGGGACATATAAATAATGTGATTTTGACGAAATATCACAAGTGCAGATTTGGGTAATTTTCCTGACCAAACGGCACATCACACAGGAGTAGTCAAGGTACTGTTAGAAAGTTAAAATTTGGTTTACTTTTGTTGTTACTTTTACAGTTTCTAGCTCTGAAAAATTGGGTCATTTTGGCAGTTTAAAAGATATAACATGCTTTTCAAACCCACCAACAAGTTTGGGCATTTGAAGGGGTTAAATCACAGTGGAGAGAATAAAAATGTACATCTTGATACAGAATACTTGATTGATATTTTAGCTTTTCTTACTTGAAATAATAGTTTAACCTGCTGGTAAATATGCATCTTTGCTTTCTTGCCAAGAATTACAGAGAAGATTAATAGCATTCTCATGTCTGTGCGTGAAGTATGAAGCTAGAGAGAGGAGGTGATAGGCTTAGCTTAGCATGAGGAATGGAAGCTTGGGGGCCGCGTTCTCTCCACAGCGAAACAAATACAGCATGTCTAAAATTAGAGGTCCAAACAAACAGTTAACAACAAGCTATGGTCTTATAAGGAGGGTAACTATTTCTTGGAAACCAACATTTCTTGATGCCACTGAAAGTGCATCTGAAAAGTTATAGATCTAGTAGGTATGTGTCCCTTGTGTTGATCACCGTCACTGTCAAACCCCTGCAGATACATTCTGGTCCTGTTGTGTTGTGAGAAAATGAAATTCATACTCCTTTGACTTCTAGTGGTCAATTAAATATGGAAAACTTGTAAACATGATCATGCTGACTTACCGCAGCCCTTGGCCCATGGCTGACTGTCAGTCTGGCCGATGGTTTACCCTTCAGCCATGCTAACTTCTCACTCAGGGGTGCGGTGGCTGTTTAGGGCTGAGGTGCCGTCCTTCTCCAGTGTTTGGGTGTGGTCATTCACAGCCCCCCCAGGGGAGCAGGAGCCCTGTTGTTACATAATGACTATGTCCTGGCTCGCAGGAATAAAGCCTCTCTGTTTAGCCGTCTGGCGAACGCCGTGGAAAGTGCGGCACCATGTGTTTGGTGACTCCCATAATGAAGCCTTCCTGTGCCTCCTCTGGAGTGAGCTCATGGCGTTCGCTCAGTTGGACGACGGAAACAGTAGGCTTTGGTCCGACTAGGGTGTGTTTACCACCCCTCCCACTGTTTTACCAGTATGACACCCTCTAGGAGAAATTACTACAGAATGAGGCTGATTCATTCAGAGGAATGGATCCTAAATGGCCAACGGAAATGGAAACGTTGGTAATGTTTGACTTTGTGCTTATGATTTCTGAATTTAAAACAGATTTGATGTTGTTCTGTCTCAACGTCACTAAAGCTGGGCGGAGAATGTTGTTATTACAATGTTTTTTTTTTTAATAGTAATACTTGTCTTGCCCCACCAACTGGAAAATTCATTTCTTTTTTTGTTAATCATTTTGTCAGTTCACCTTTAAGCAATAGAAATACCAAGACAAAAGCCTGTTTTTATGCTTAAGCAAAGTTTGCCAGTAGACAATCCAGCATGATCCAACACTAATAAAAAAAAGCTTATGCTGTTGATCCCTTCTTTACATCTTCGTCTAGCTTGTTAATGAAAGGTTGCTCTAAATATAAATTCTCTGTCTTGTGTCTAGATGAAAGTCATGATTGTTGGATAAGTCAGTGTCCATCATGGAAGCAAATCTAAATGGCACAAAATCTACTTGCATTTGTTTTCATTGCACAACACTGAACAAAGGGCCCTTGTGAAGTTAAAGTAATATCCAGTGATTTGACCAAAAAAATGTTCCCATCTTCCCCCGTGTTAATTTGACTGCAACGAGCGATAATTTATTTGTTCCCATGTTTTAATGGCAATTACCAGAAAACCAAACCTGCATACTCCAAGTGTTTCTCAAGAACAGAGAACCACCACTGTCAGTCGATATTATGTGTAACAGCGTTTGTGTCTCTTCTCAGAGTTGCTGTACAACTTGACTGCTGATGTGGATAAGCGACAGAAGAGCCAGCCTTCCCGGATTTACTTTGCCCAGAGCGGATCTCAGGTCAGCCAGATGAGCCAGCAGCTCAGCCTGGACATCAACAGGGAGCAGTGCCAGCGCTACACTGCCTACGTTAAGGTGAGTTTGGACTGTGCGGTTGACCGCTGCTGGCTGTGTTTGCGCTGGGTTGTCCATGTGTTCCCTTGTGTCCTCATCTGATCCCTCTGTAACTTTCCCATGACACTCTCCCCCTGCTGTGTTGATTTGTGATATGAGTTATTTGCTTATGTGGTCTGTCCTTATTTATTTAGGGAGTTTTTTTGGTTTAAGCATTAAAAGTCCAGACATTTCCAGCTGAAATGTTTAGACAGATCAGAAAACAAGCGCAAAAATTAAAATGTCAAGATAAAGGAAGCACCATAGCTGTAAAAAACTGGCTGCTGTAGCTGAAAGGCTGCCGATCAACAGGCATCCGCTGGGAAGCCATTTGTGTCACCCTGCTGGGTTCAGGTTAAAGGTAACAGTCAGGCGCTTGATGGTTCCTGAAACCATGCTGCTCAAGTGTGCGTCTGCAGAAACTGACAGAAACAGGAAACAGAGTCTCCTTTGTCATCTCATAGTCCCTCTATTGTGCTCCTCTGTGATTTAGTCTTGTAGCCATAGAGAGGGTCCTCGTCCTGAGGGCACCATCCGTGTTTCACCTCCTCTCATACAGAGGCCCTCTGCAGCCCTGTAAATTTCACTGGCATTCTTAACGGCAATCTCCAGGCGCTTTCACTGTGGGAGGCAGAGCTGCCAACCGAGGTGGGGGGGTCTGTCATTACCATGCCTGCCTCTCTTCCTTCAACTATTCAGACTATAATGAGCGCGTAGCACAAGGAAGAATTGTAGCTGTAAGCTGCTTTATTCAACACGACACGCCTGTCACAGTTATCGAGGTTTATTTGTGGAAGTCAGCCATGTGTTTATCCAGACTCCTTGATAATCCTGGACAGTTTTGCATGTGGGAAGAATCTAACATTTTAAACTTAATGTTCACTTCTTCCCATCCAAGTTGAAACACACGTAACATTAAGAGGAGGGTAAGTCATGTAAAGTAGTGTTTCCGCCCATGGACATTTCAGCGCTTGGGCCAAACATCTTTAGGTTTGTGGGTGGGCGAGTGAATTATCGCTCAGTCGTAGCTTGTAGCTGCCACATATCTGTGGCATCTCTTTGGCTGGGAGATAAACACACTTGTGCTTTAAGTGCCATCTATCAGGCCAGATGTTGCTTTGGGGATAAACTTTGCATTGTTGCTTTGTAGGATAGTTCAGGCACTAAAGGTGCCGCATGAGATGACACTTTGATGTTGCTTATGGGCCGACAATCGCTGTAACGATCTTTAGAGGTGCAAGTAGGCAGATTTCATTACCGTCATTCAGGATGGAGTTGCTGTGGCTGTTTCCTCCTGTTTCAGTCTTGATGCTAAATGTCTTCTAGCACCAAATAGATCCCCTCCTAACTCTTGACAAAAAGTCGGTTAAGAGTATTCTCCTACAATATTGAATTATTCCCTTCTAGTTTGGACATGTTAGGTTTTTTTTTGTGGTTACTCTTTTAGTATTTTCACCTGATTCCAACAGCAAAAAACTAGAAGGGAAGTTCTCATAATTACCAAAAACTGAAAAGCCACACAGGACTATAAAGGTGTGGTGCCCAAATTGCAACCTTACGAGACTGTTTACAGGCTGAATGACCTTAAATATGCATGAGGAGTATAGAGACCCAAGATTGTGACCTTTGATTAAAAAAGAAACTGTCTGCCGTGAGTTATTGTCATCATGGAGTGTGTTTGTCCTAAAGTTTCGGGAAGAGCTGAAGAATCACCATAATCAAAGATGATCTGGCTCCGCTCTGAGAGAGGGTCTAGTCTGCTTGACCAATCGCATCGTTTATCTTCCTCATGTGTCTGCCCACATGAGCCATTCCCCAGAAGAGGTATGCTAATGGAAACCAGCTGGTTTGCCCGACTGCATCCTCAAGGGTGGGGTGGGGTGGGGGGGATCTATGGCCCCCCTGCCCCACCCTGCTCTAAAACATAGAGTGAAAACACGGGACCGAGACCGGCCTCACAGCAGGGTGCCGGGCTGCTGTTGTGTCAACTGGAGCTGCATGCTGGCGCTGCTGATGGAAAACCCTCACGTCAGGGTTGGTTGCTCGAGCCCTGACGCAGGAGGGCCGGTGGAAGCAGGCCACGAGCTATTCTGAGCCACTCTCACGTTTGGAAACTCCTCTGACCATCTGTCGACCCCATTTGTTGTTGTTGTACATTAAACTCTTTTAAAGGACCTCGGTTAACAGCTAAACTCAATGATACACTGTCAGAGCAGTCTCTGCTCTACGCATGTGGCAGACACGCTCAATTTTTTCCCCATCTGAAGTCGAGTAAAAAGCTGGACCTGCCACTCAGTAAATCATGGAGCGCTGGGAACACAAGGGCATAACAGGAGTTATTCAGAGAGCACAGAGTACAGAAGCTAATAGTTCAGTGTACGACTTTTTGGAGAGTAATTCCTTCTGAAATTATGCAAGTGTTTCATGTTGATCATTTTAAACATGTTTTCTTTGGCATCGACCTACAGCATACCAGCCCTCCAGATGGTCTTTGTTTAGTTATTTTTAGCTAAATAAACTCCTCGCCGGCTTTCACTTGAGCTGTACCTCACATTTAGGGAGGGAAAGCAGTCGTGATGACTGATGAATGATTAGAAGTTCAGATGACCAGCGATGCTGTGCGTGAGATGGAAATGACTCATTTAACAAGAGAACCAATAACTTGAGGCAGGAATTCTTCAGTTTGATGTGTTCTAGTAAGTGATTTTGTACAGTTGGCATCTGATACTTTTATGGAACAGACTCTCGACTTATCGTGCCAAACACGATGCATTTATTAAAATAGCTTGAATGTTTGTAGTATTATTCACATGTAGATGGACGCCTCAGCAAATAACCTTTATAATAATTACCAGTGCAAATATTTTTGAGACAGGTAACTGACTTTTTATATGTTTACTACACACGACTTGGCTTAAGTTGGATGGATATGATAAACAACATCCAACTGGAGGAACGACAAGTTGAAGAATCACCAGGGACTAAGACTTTACAACCATAGTATCATGTGAAATAGACCAAATAAACATTGGAAAAAACTGACATTGCAATATTTAGTTTTTCTGCGATAAGAAGAAAATACAGGAATCTTCACCAAATGAGTTGAATAACTCTATTTGGAAAGAATTAGTCATTCTCAAATGATTGGGGGGATTTTGGAGGGGAATGAATCTCTAATCAAAAATTTAAAAACAAATATTTGAAAAAAGCAGTTCTCAACTGGTCTAACACTGGCAAAGGCATCCAAAATAGTTTTTCTGCTTCGGATGGCATTCAGATGTGACTTTGCGCTCAGCATACAGCTTTGCGGTGCTGATTTAAATGGTCAGACAAACACATTGTGGCAACAGTTGCGAGAAGTTGGAGACAGAGTACCTGTTTTTCCTCAACATCATTCTCTCTGTAGTCGAAATGTTTCCACATTACTGACGTTGCACTTCTTTTTATAGCCAAGCCTTCCTTTTCAGTCCCTTCTCTCCTGTTTCTTAGTAATTTTGCTGTGCACACGCAGAGTCAACAAACACTGTGTCTTGCAAAAAAAAAAAAAAGACAGTAAAAGACTGCATCCAAGAACCCTTGAATGATGTCTTCTCTGGTAGATTAGACGTGGAAAAGGAGATCCGTGCAAGTTTTCTTTTTGTGTCAAGCAGCAAAAAAAGTTGTTGCATGATGTGTTTGAGTTATTTTGCTTTACTTTACATTGCACTTCCTGCAGTGTGACTGTTGCACACTTTGAGCTACATGTAAACATGAGAATACTAACACCCTTACAGTGACGATGCCAGATTTTTAGCAGATGTTTACTCTCTTATTAGGGGCGTTGGCGTGCTAAAATTGAACAATTAAGTCGACACAAAGTGCATCAGATGTTGTTGTGAAAATCATTACTTTTGTGGATTGTTTCATCATAAACCACTGCACTGCACAAAGCAGAATTCTATGGAGAGCTGGTGGAGTTTTACAGTTAATTTTGATGTTTCTACCTGAACCAATATGGTGGCTCGACTGACTCATATTGCCATCAACAGAGCCACACACACACACACACAGCTAAAACAAAATAAAACAAGCAATTCGAAATGAAATCACAAAAGTATTCAAATCATGCTCTGTTCTTTATTTTTGTATGTGTGCATGTTATGTGCTGAGTGGAGGACATGAGCGCCCACCAATTTAGAGTGCAACAGTAGATGTCAACTTTACATTATGATATACAATATGGCGTACTGCTATAATCATTAGTCATCGTGTGTTTGGCCGTCGTGTGTAACTTGGCTCACTTGGCTTTGATTTATTGACCGACTTAGTAAATACATCTGAAGTATTCCTCTGTTTGATGTTCTGCACTTCTCCTATGCTCACATCTTTCTCAGTTTATCCGTCATCATATGTGTTTTGACCCGAGCAGTCCCATTACCCCGGAGCGCACGTGAGCCTTGAAATCATGCCAAAAGCCAGCTCCATTTGTGGTCATGAGTGGTTTTGTGTAGTGCTGGAGATGCATCACAGTCTCCAAGGAGAAGCTATAATAGGCAGCTAAAGCCCTGCCTGTAACAGTTGTCTGTTTAATTTAGCTTGTAAAGTATCCACCCCCCTCACCCGTTCTCCTTTCCCCTGGCCTATATTACTCTGTGCCCTATATCTCATGTCCTGCTAACATGTGCATGGCACCACTGGAGTATTTAAAGGTCCATTAAAACTTTATTCAGATGGCTGCTGCTGTTATTATGGCATCTGCAGGATGAGCTTCTATCTGTCAAGGCCAAATGCACTGCGTTGTTTTTAGGTCTCATGTGACTGAATGGAAATCTTGACCGCACGGACATGTTAAATTTGAGCAGTGAGATGCATGTATTTTTCAAGCTGTGTAGATGGACTGATGGTGGTTCATGAAGTTACAGAAGGAACCAGGTTATGTGTATCATGATCTCTGCGAATCGAATTGAAAGGCAGAAATGTTTTAACCTGCAAGTTGGTCTCTTTGTTGGAATTAAATTCAATGGACAAACATAGTCATTTACGTGCTATAAATAAGCCTAGAAGTCAGTCAGAAACGTTAATTGAAGCTTTACAAGTCAGAGAAAAAAATACTTTGTTACTGGAGGTTTGCATTCTGGTAATTCTTATCGGGTTCACTGATGCAAACACTTATACAACTATATATATATATATAACATGGTGCCTGTAGCCTTGAATGACTGAAGTCTGATACTGGGCATTAGCAAAACTGTCAACAGTAAGAGCTTAAGTCGTTACTTCATTCACTGTTGTGTTGTTCATCCACCATAAAATATGTAAATTGTAAATTCCCTAATTTAAAAAAAAAAAAAAAAAAAAAGGAAAATGTCTTTCTTTCTTTCTTTCTTTCTTTCTTTCTTTCTTTCTTTCTTTCTTTCTTTCTTTCTTTCTTTCTTTCTTTCTAGAATAATAAACAGATTACTGTTGGCGATGTGAATTTTGCCATTAGCTTTTTCAAAGGCCAAAGTATTAATTGATTATTGCCAATATCTGATATGCTTTCATTTTGCAACTCATATTGACCTAATACCAATGTAGATTTATGCAGTCCCAATCAAATCAAATCAAATGTATTCGTTGTATACACAATTGTAAATGGCAAAGTGCATAGTAAAATGTGTGGCAGTTTGTACACACAACAGCGCAAAAGAGACAAATTAGATTAGATTGAAAACCTGATAATAATCCAGAAATAAATGACCAACATTGACCACTCTCTTCAGAGAAAACGCAGAGCTTCACTGCATCTAGTCCCAGACTAAGAGGTGTGTCTCACAGGACGTGACTTTGCATCCCAGAAGATCTGGACAATCAAAGTCAAGTAGCTGACAGGGGATAAGCTACACTTCTCCATGATTGACAGATTACCTGATTGTATTTGACCTGTTTTCTGCTTTGAAATCAGCTAACCTGCTCCTCAACGTAAGTCAAAACAAATGTGAGAAATCATCTACGCTTACTGTTTGACCCGAGTCTGCTCTCCACAGACAAACAGGAAACTCAGGAGAGCAAAGCAAAGCAGGAGTTCCTGTCACTGCGTCCCAAAACAGGCTCCGGTAGGACAAAGTCCCAGAGCCTCGGCACTGTCTGGCACGTGGAAACCCAGAGCCACACTGCCTGCTTTGTTTGCCTTTTTCGAGTTCAACAGAAACGTGCAGTTCCCTCGATGCTGTCCCCCCTCAGTTCATTTACCTCAAGCCAAGAGAGCTGATACAATGAAAGTATATAGCAGGAAGTTAATCAACTCCAGCTGCCTTCTGCTACACATGGCAGCAAGTCGAGCAGCTATTTATAAAGAATATAATGAGAAAAAAAAAGTGAAAAAATGCTCTAGCAGTGCAGTGAGATAGTAAATCAAGTGGAAACGTCATAGATGCTGTCACATAAATACGCTCAGCTGAATGATTTGGCTACAAGTGTTGGTGTTAATAGTGTTTACCGGATACTAAAGAAGAGCCATTCAAGTTAATTTTAGCTCAGGGTAACATTTTCGTCAGGATTTCCCTACATGGTCGTGCCAGCATGAACATGAGACAGTTTCTTCTGCAGGGCTGTTTGAGGAGCCAGCAGACCTTTGTTACAGTAAAACAAATTTCTCATGAAGTTCCTCTCATGCATGTGTACGCAAGATGTAAGTGAGGTATTATTTTTGGTATGGCTGCTCATTAGACCCGCTCTGTGTTGTTGCCATAGTAAAGCCGTCGCTGTTGCTCATATCAAAAGCGAGCAAAGGTTGGGCAGATTTGATGATTTGTTGACTTTGGCAGCTGAGAATGCCGGGGCAAAATGTTTCTGCAGTCTTTTGGCCGTGTTGCTGCCACACGATGCCACCGCAAGGCAACATAATGGGTGGCCAAGTCTGACCGCAATGAAGGAGTTTCTCTTGCCATGTTTCCCACTTCCACTGCTGAGGAAACATACAGTGTAAGTATACGGCTGTTCAGAATGAGCTGGATCATAAATGCTGCCTGTGATGCAGTGAGACGAGGCTTCCTTAACAAACCTGGCGGAGACACTGTTATCATTTCCCACAACATGACCGGCGGGCGACATGTGTGCATGCAGTGGCGTCAACATCAAATACAGCTTCCTGTATAAAGAGGCCGCAAAGGAAGCGGAGCAAATATATACTCAAGACATTTGTTTATGTCCGGCAGAGACTGTAACCTGGCCTCGTCAGGTGGATTTGAGAAATGTGTGTCTGCGTTGTGCAGTTTTATCAGGGCTTTGTCTGAAAACAATGGTTCCAACAATAACAGTGAAGTAAAAGTGGCCCAGATTGGTTCACAGTGACGAAATCAGCTGCAGGAAGCATCTGGAGACCTCCTCCATCACCAGGATGGAATAGACTCAAACACACTGACAAGCACATGCTGAACTGGACATTTTGATGTGCTCCTCCCTGCTGGTATCTCATCTATCAGGGGAATGTTTTCTCCTGGGACTGAAATAACCATTTTTTTTTTTAAAATAAATAAATGCTTGTATTTAAAATTTAGGGACATTTAAACTGTCAGAACACAATGTACAAGTCGGCAGCCTTATTAAGGGATGCTCGTTCCTTTAGTAATGACATTTTTTGTGTGCAATCAATTGCTTAAAAATGCAGATAACGGGTTTCCTGTTTATGCAAAAAGAGTATTTATCAGCATCTTGAAGGAAGTCGATCTCTCAAAGACAGGAAGGCTTCAGGGGCTTGTTGTTCTTTCTAAACAGCAACAAATTACAGAAATAGAATCTTTTAGTTGATAGGTTTATGAGTTAAGCTCTATAAAATGTCAGAAGTCATTAACTAAGTGCTACAAAGTGTACTATATTTACCCTCGGCCAAAAATAACTAAATCAGGTTCTGATAGCATATGCACAATTAAACTATTATATGTTTATTATGTATTGAACAAGAGAGTTTCAAATGGCTACAAGCATCTTTTTGTTATTATCATTATTATTAGCATCATTCTTGCCATTATTGCCTTAAACATAATACAGACTTATAAGGTGTCCAAAGCCACCTTGTTTCTGTTTAATTCCCTGTTCTCAAAACCCCAAAGCTGCTTCCTTAAAAGGATCTCCTCTGGATTCTTCTTCTTCTTTTTTTTTTTTAAGCACTTGGTTTGTTTTGCTTCTTAGGATGTGTCCTTGCGGTGACTCCACACTTTTCTGTCAGGTTACAATAAAGATCAGCCAGAGGTTAAACGCAGATAGACGTAGAATGACGGGAGCTCTGAGTGGAGAATTTAAGGAATGATTTGAAGAGGCCGTAATGCAGAACATTTAAGTCTAATTTACTTTCACGACAGGTCCTGTTGCTGCCACATTTCCAGCGCTCCACTTTACAGCTTTAGGGTCGTTTAAAGAGTCAGATGAGATGTAGTAGTGATACTGAAAATAGAACCGAAACAAAGAATGTTGTGGAGAATACTGCATTGTAGGAGCTGAGCGAGGAGGAACTGAGATATGAGAGAACACATCTGTGTATTTATAGGTGGCTGGCCGGATCTCAGATCCAGATATTACACTTATACAGTTATAGTTAGCATTGGCGTTAACTCAAGTTGTTGTTGATAGAATGTAGTAAAAATAACACGCTGATGAATTTGGTATGTTTGAGCAGTAAACCAATTCCATCTGCCAATTTCCACTGGGGAAGTGAGGCACCTTTCTCTCCTCCTTTATAAATCCCAGCTGTGACTTTAACTGTCTAAGGGTCAAATGTTGAATGCCTTCTTCATGATGCATACGAGACCATAAAGGTTTCCTGTAATTTGTGTTTACGTGAACGTTGTTTTAAAAAGCAATAAATTCAATACACTTGGATTCTTCCAGGCGAGATGTATATCTCCTTATCTGCACCCCTGGGATCTTTATTGAGGAGAGTCATTTTACTGAACGTCTGAGGCAGAGAGGTGCAGGTTTCTGTGTTCCAGAGGAAACTTGGTTTGTGAGACAAGGATTTTAAGTAGCTTATAATATGCAAATGAATGTTTTGGTGTGCGTGGCGTGTTGAGAACAGCACAGTATTTATTGGTAGTATTTGTGAAGCATGAAAGCACAGATAGTATACGTTTCCTGTCACTTCAGCGATGGTACTCGTCTGCTTCAGCCAGGAGGAAATATGTGTTTGCTCATGGGAGACATTGCAACACACCACCATATCTAGCAGCACTCAGTCTCGCGAAAAAGGTTAAGATTCAGCTGATTTATGTTTTCATGGAAACATCAACCCAGAATTCTTCTCAGGATTCAGTGTTCTGTCTGTAAAAAGCAGTTTGTTGTTATTATTCTGGTGTTGAAGATATTGGAAGATAAATTCTGATCTGTCTCACATCAATGTGGAAATAAATCTAAAGATCAACATTCGAAATGGAGGAAGAGAAAGAATCAGGATTAGATTCTTCATTTCTGATGTGAGCGTACAATTGTGTCCACTTTTTGCGACACAGTGGCGAGAAAAAGGCTTACGAATGTCAGCCAGGAGGAATTTCAATTTATTTGTGCAAAAATTCATCATAGGCACGCAGGCTGCTGTTTACTGACCGCGCTATTTACTCCTAATTGCCGTGACTGTACAACCCCGTAAATTCACACATTTGTTTTCCTTTCCAACCAACAAGCAGAACAGTCGCTGCAGTTGTAATTCAGTTCTCGGCACATATTTACTTTTTGTACTGAACACAACGTGCGATGAACTCTGAACCCTGCTGCGCTCTTGTTTGAAACACGTCAGTTTGATTTGTTTCCTCGTGTTGTGGTACACAGCGAAGTGTGTGATTTATCAGGTTGGTGCTCGAAACTGGACAGACATCTGAGAATCATTGCTTCTACTACTAACATCAGACAGAATGAAGAATTTTCCAGTGGTTGGAGTAAACATGGCTGGTGCTGAATGGGAGCAGTTTTCAAGGGCGTACCGCATACATTTGGTGTGACTGGTCGTCTGGCATTTTCACATTACTCACAATCATTTGATTTTGGACAGACTGAAGGTATTACTGTCCAAAACCCCCTTTTTTGTGTTGAATTTTAAGGTTTGTTAACCAGACAGGCCATGAAGAACATTTCCACTGACTCATGCTGTTGTTTCAGACAAGATTTCTTGCTCAGAGCTGCTATGATCAATATTTGTTATAATAAAAAGTGTATCAAGGGAGAATGTGAAAACAATTTTCACCTGAATATGCAGTTTCCCTCAATTTTTATGGAGCTGTATAATGAGTCTCGTCTCACTGTTTAACTCTTCATCCAGCAACTTTCCTGTTTAAGTTCCATCTCTCTACTCTCATAGCACTTCTGGCTCCAACTTCTTCCAGCTTATAAGCTTTACAAAGTAAGGTTGTGCACAGTTTAGGGCGACCACTAGCAACTATTTGTCTGTGATTATGTCTGTCAACTTATTTTAACAATTAGTAAAATATTGTAAATGATTAATTTTTCTTTAGAAAGTTAAAATAATCAATTCAACTGTAAAGTGGATAAAAGTAAATAAAAAGAGTATTGATTAAAGGACATTGTAAGATAGCAGTGCAATTCTGAAAGAAATCCACATTCCTTTTAATGCCAAGTGTATCATATTTGAATTTTTGAGACCTCTACATCATCAGTATATTTTTTCCCCCTGAAAAACCTGATGTATACAATCAGACACATGCAGTACACAGATAATCCACCATGGATCAGTATTCATGCACCAAAAACGCTGGGTGTAGCAAAAATTATACAAATTTAAATTCACATATGCAAATTTACATTTTTTATTCTTTTTAAAAATTTGTCAGAAGTTGCAATAAACGCTCCAGCTTAAAAAAAAAAGAAGAAAAAAAAAAAGATTTTTTTGGCAATTATTTCATGGTTCAGGCTTTACAGGGTTAAAGCTCTGAAAATGAAAAAGTTTGGTCCATATATTAAACAAAGTGCATTATGGACATGGTAAAGCAACTCTTCTTATTGTGTGATCATTCTCTGTAGCTTTGAATTAAGTGAAAATATAACCAAATTCGCAGCAGAACTCCATCCATCCATTATCTATACACCGCTTAATCCTCACCAGGGTCATGGGAGGCTGGAGTCTATCCCAGCTGACTTAGGGTGAAGGCAGGGGACACCCTGGACAGGTCGCCAGTCCATCGCAGGGCCACACTTAAGAGACAGACAACCAAGCACACTCACATTCACACCTACGGAAAATTTAGAATCACCAGTTAGCCCCAACCTGTTTTTGGACTATGGAAGGAATCCGGAGAACCCAGAGAGAACCCACATTGCATGGGGAGAACATGCAAACTCCACGCAGAAAGGTCCCAGGTGTCCTCACCAGGACGCACAGCACAACTCTCAACATATAAATCTTTAACTCAGGTGTGGCGAATTTGACAGAACATTCTGTTTACAGAATCAGGATTTAATTTGTTACAGTGCAGAAGCACGGAGATTACTTCTGGTCAACATTGCTGTTTCATACTTGTTCC
This sequence comes from Stegastes partitus, assembly GCF_000690725.1. Classification (NCBI taxonomy): domain Eukaryota; kingdom Metazoa; phylum Chordata; class Actinopteri; family Pomacentridae; genus Stegastes; species Stegastes partitus. The sequence goes on from NW_007578023.1 coordinate 316,654, forward strand.
ATCACCTCACAATAAAAACAGAAATATATGTGAATGAGAATAGCTTTATTGGAAATGGAGTTGTATTTGTGTGAGCACAGAGAACAGGACAGAAGCAAACAGATCTAAAGTGTTGCTTTTGTAGGCTACCGAAACTCCAAACAGCCAACAGAACATACTGAGCCATTTATCAACTACTATTTCCCCCAGCAGAAGCTGGTGGAGAACAAAAACAGAGCAAAAAAAAAAAAAAAGATAATATTAGACTTCATTTTATTATGTGGGCACAATCACAATTCCAAATGAATGAAAGTTTTGCCCTGTAAGTGCTGGATGTGTTAAAGATGCAAATAAAGAGTTCACGAAGACAGGTCAGATAAATATGTTGTGAAAGAGTTTCTCGTGGCGATGATCCCACAGAGAATCATCACCCTTCTCTGCAGTTTTGTTATTATTTTAGCATCTTTCCGCTCATTGTTTCGATTTCACCACCCGCGGCTCAATGGCAACTTCTCACGACTCTCAGTGGGGCCGTTTACAGCCCCCACAGAATGCTGTTTACTGGGAAAAAAGCTCTGACAAACCAACTGTATGCCACATGCCCAGGGCCAAACAGTGGACAGGCAACGTTAGACACTTGTTAGTACACAAAGTGGAGCCTTTAGAAGATAAAGGGCCAGATGTTCCTCCCAGGAGTTCTTTGCCCAGACGAACCACTTCTGTTGGAGACTGAAATAAAGATTAAAGAAGAGTGAATAGAGCAGAAATAAGGCTCCAAATGAATATTTTGTTGTGTTTGCTGGATGTGAAATTAAGCAATCACCTTTTCAAAGTGGTAATATGACAATGTTGGATTCACCAATAATCAGTTAGTACATAAATGACACCAGAAACATGCAAATTAACAAAAAATACAGACACAGGTACTTTAATAAAAAATAACAGGATGCAGAAAAACACCTCATTTGAAATTACAAGCGAGTGACTGTGCAGTGGTGGGCGCAAAAATGAAACAATTAGGGCACAGTCAAAGTAACAAAACAGCAAGAGGAAAACCACATAAAGAGCTTAACAGTAAGAAACCAGCAGGCAGGTTTGGAGGCAGCTGCTCTCCTTCTAACTAAAGTCCTTGACAGCGTCCTTGGAGGAAGTTATTGAGATTTTTTTTGCAAAAATATCCTGCCATTGGCAAAGAGCAGGCTGAACTGAAGAGCTGCTCCTTGTGGGGAGTTTAGCAGGATGTAAAGAGTGATTGTTAAATGTGAGTGAAGCCTTCTGTCAAATATGTGTGTGAGCCTTGTGATTTGTTAGCAGATCTTTTCTCGTTTAGGAATAAAGATTGCATATCTGTCATCGTAAGACTCTTCATTTTTCTGCCATGACACGTGACCAGAAAGATTTAGCAGCACGAGGATCATGTTCACAGACAGGATAAAGCTGTTTCTTCTCCAAAAAAAAAAAAAAAAGAAGTTTCTAGCTAAAACAATCGGACAACCCTCTTATCTCCTCCTGCACAGTTTGTCATTCGAGGCTTCCCAACATCTGCTAACCTATTCTGAGCTGAGCAGCTGCTGCAGTTTGACCTGCAGCCTCTAAAAGTTTCAGCAATTCTCTCACTTCTCAACTTTTTTTTTTTTTGGGACACGCCGAGATAAGCTGTTTAAGTGCACGCCTGCCATGTGCTGCAGACATTACTGTAAATACTTGCATTTTGAAGTTGTCTCATTGTGTCTCAGTGTACACACATGCCCCTGCCCTTTGACAGGCTCACTCCATTCATCACTTCACTGAAAAGCTTTTTCCATTTAAACTAAGATTCCCTGGCGTTCGGCCCTTAAATAAAATGGCTTCAACCTGCGAGTCATCCAAACATCCATTGTCCTAAAAAGGAGCACTGTGTATGCGTTTTCCTCTCGAGTTAATAAAGACTTCCCATGACCGGGCTTAGACTATATGCTTTTGAAGGAATGGTTTGGCCGAGCGAGGAGCTCTTGTGCGTTTCAGCCAAGCGTGAGGCGTTTAAACTGAGGATCAGAGCGTTTTGCAGCCTGACGTCATCCTCCCCTCACCCACCACGGAGGAGCTGCTCTGTGAGCTCCAAAGGGGGCAGCTTGGTGTGTTGCCATCTCGTTGATCAGATTAACATGTGGAAATCAGAGCTTGCAACACCGGGAGTGTAACTGGAGCACAGTTGAACAAATCTATAAAATATGTTCAACTAAATTAGATTAATTCATACAGTAGCAGAATCAGTTCTTAAAAACAGGAATTCTTCCTTCATAAATGTGTGGGAAAGAGTCAAAAGCAAAGTCAAAGGGGAAAGAATGGTTGGTAATGTGTAAGTTATGCTCTGTTGTACCAAATAAATAAGTGTGAACATACACACTGAGATCGTTTACTTGCAGAACCTTTGTTCCAGAGCGAGCGAGTGTGGCAGCTTAAGGTATGACTTCAAGCTGTTTTCTTTCCAAACATGCTGAATGGCAAGCTGACACGGTTCCTGTCAATTAAATATACGAATAATCAGGGAGGAAGCACTCGCACCAAGTGTGTCGTTAAAAAAAACAAAAAAAAAACGAAATGCTGCAACATGCGGATTTTTCATCCTATGGCTGAAAATGCACAATTATGGCGGAAACCGCTGGAAAACAGCTGGTTCTCGCTGAGTTTTCTGGCATCTCTACAGTATTGACTGGAACCTTTAATGAGTAATGTTGTCCATGGGATGATGAGAGGTTTCAGAAGATTTTTAAGTGACCATGCAGAATATTTGATATATTTGCTGGCAGGATTTCCATCTCCTAGGATGCAGTCCAAACAAAAAAAATAAAAAATCCTTCAACTTGTTAAAAACCTCCATGTGCATGGTTTAAAAATGTAACTTTGGCACCCTCAGTAGTAATAGCAGAACAGACAGTGTGACTGATGGAAACAACCTGCAGAGTGGAGCTTAAAGAATCACAAAAACTGCAAAAAAAAAAATTAAAAATTGTGATTTTTAAAATTGTTCTTTTTGTGAAACAAAAACTACCAGATATTTCGAGTGAAGTTTTGTCATTTTCAGTCCACGTGCAAGTTAGAAGCAATTGCATTCATCTCAGTCAAACTTGTTGCCATTTTTTTTAACCATTTATCTGTTGTTGCTTCTTTACAAATGCACCACAATAACTATCTAGCTGCCTGCAACACTCACAGTCGACTGTTTCTCTAAGTGGTGGAAACAGCATCGATAAACACAACACCAAATCTGTTTGAATCTCTTATGTTGGTAGTCATTCAGGGGTATAAAATTACTGCAGTTCAAATATCAGAAATTCCATCCATTCCATTCCTCTATCTGATCTGAGATCGGGGGGGACGCACCCTGTTGCTTCTGTGTTTGAATGAGGATTAACACAGTGCGAGCCTGTTGAGCAGAGAATGTCCCGTCACACACTTTCTCCTCTGAACTTCGACAAACATGTGAGGAACAGTTGTTGGGTTTCTTTCCATAAAATCGTAGGTAACAGGTAGTTAACACTGGCCGCTGTCTTTCTGGGCTGGAGCTCAGGAACTCCTCTGTTCCATAAATACAGGAATTAAAGGCAGGATCAGGTGGGAGTAAATGACCCAACTGAGGGTGGAGATTCGGGTGGGGCAATTGGCAATTCTGATCAAGGGATAATAAAATCTTAGGCCAAGTGTTACCAAACAGACTGCTTTTAAAGTGAGCATGCTGTGACTCTTGGGAGCTCGCCAGTTAATTAGCAGTAATTCTGTGTTTTAGGGAGAAAGTGCTCCTACATTTGCACAATAATAGATCCTTTGTTTAAAAAAAAAAAAAGTGCAGCAATACCTTCACTGCACACTAGTCTAATAGAAGGATCATGCCTATTTACTTACAAGTCGCTTTTAAGCATGCAAAAGCACTTCATTTTAGTTCAACCCACCATGTCCTCTTGTTCCCCCGTGGCTCGTGAATATGTGAGATAAGCAGTGGGAGTTTGAGGCTGGAGACCCAAGCAGGCAGCTCCCAGGGGGTCAGTTCACTCAGAGGCCAGCGGAGAGAGGCCATTTCAAGCATTCTGCTTTAATTGCTATTGAGGCTGAAGGCTTTGCCAGTGCTTCACACTGTATTCCACTTATTTGTCCTACACTGACTGTGTCACGTTACCTGCAGGTTGAGCTGACATATTAGATCAACGTCGCCTCTATAGGTCCAATGAGGCCTGAACTGCAGTTTTGTGATGGATGTAAGGTGAAGCCCTCATGTCTGCATTTCTACATTTAATGTTGTCGTTTTCAATTAAAGCTGAGTTGATGGACAGACTTTTTCCTGCAAATGTTTTGATGATTGATTAAATCATGCTAGTGATGCATGTAGTCACGCTAGCAGCTCGGGACGGCAATGCTGCTCTGGTCAGTCAATCATTTCGAAAAGTTAAATGTTCTGGTAAGCGTACCAACCGTGAACGGGTCAACATGCTGAAGTTACCATTTTGCTGAAGGCAGAGTTGCTATCATGTGGACTGCAGACTTGCACTAAATGCATTGGTTCCATCGTTCACATGAATGAATAAATTATGTAATTTGAACAGGATTCACCACGTATCCTCCAGCGAAATGTAACTGAATCAGATGCTTCTCAGCAAATCCCTAGAGTACAAAAGCGAGACTGAAGTACACTGATTAATTCACAGCCTTTTTATTGTGCAAACCCATTACATTTCAACACCACTCTGTCTTCATCAGAGTCAAAGTGGAAAGAAACACGAGGCAAACAGATACAGTCAACTTAAACCGAGTGTACAAGCGGGTGAGCAGGGTTTCGGATCCATTGGATGATAAATCAAAAGGTGGGAGTTGCCACATATTCGATGTTCAAGTTCAATGTGTCAGCTCAGGGTGTGGGTACATTTCTACAAAAGACATGATTTATTGTTTAATCAAGAAAATCGCTGGTACGTTAACAGATAATGAAAATAGATGTGATTTTGTTATTGATCGTCAGCTGTGTAACCAGCCGACAGAAATTGACCAAAATCTGTTCGATTTTATCATCAAGGCCGCGTCTTTATCTGCGCGCTGCACCATTTCCCAAACGAGCCCCAAATCATCTGTTTTTGTCTATTCATGTCCTGCACCAACATTTGCTCTTTCCTGCTGTAACTCTCTCACTGCTGATGAGCTGGGTTGGGTTGGGTTCGGCAGCAGCGATGTCTAATGTGCTCAAAGCCCAGACTGGCCCCGCGCCGGCCTGAGGAAAGAGGACGGGGTGGGTGGACACTGGAAAAATGCTGCGATAAAAAGGACAAAAGAAAAAAAGTTCAAAAGAACGAGTCACCTAAACGACCAGGGGGGAAGACACAGGGAAGCTCTTTGTTTTCACATCGCGGGCATGGCTCCACGTCGGACTTACAGACACAGGTTGCAGTTGCAGCTTGTGTGTGTGTTATTTTGCTGCGGCTTTTAGACAGCGAGACCGGAGCCAGACCCACCAAGTTGCTTTCAAAGAGCTGAGTGTAGCTGTTATAGACAAAAGGAGATGAAAAACCAACACGAGTATCTGCTTTTCCCATGTATGTCTTTCAGCGCTGTCATCTAATGACGATGCAGGATTTGATCACATTAGCTCTGTTTTCATTCTGTCTGCATTGTTTCCAAGCCCCATGCCAAATCAAACACTTCTTTTGTGGTCTTACATGGAGCCGCCAGAAACTCAACGATACATCTCAGAGCTAGTGCCAGCAGGTTAAAAAAAAAAAAGATCCACTTTGCTGAGAATTTGCAGTGGTTATTACTTTTATTACTTTTAACATGTAAATTACAAAAAGGGAAAAAAGAAATGGCCATTGATTAGAGAGATGGGTCACACATTCATTTAAACAACTTCATATGGTTTTGTGTTGTATCTATGCATCTGTGTTCCCTCTGTGACTTTTTGGCACAGTGATTACTGTGATAATATCATATCCAGACTGTGTGATCTTCTGATAATCTGCAGAGTAATCAGTCTTTCTGCCAGGCCTTAATCATAGAAAGATGTTAAATTACTATAATCACCCAGATGGTTTCATGACACTCTTTTTAAGTTGCATTTAGTTTTAATAGCTTTGTGTCTCTTGGTCGGAGAGATTCTTTGCAATAGCCTCGCTGTTTGTGTTCCCTGCAGAAAGATGTGAAGGACGTGTTCACAGCCATCGCGTTCGAGGTGGCTTACGGCCTGGGGAGGCACGTGCTGACGGGACACCAGGATCGAGACCTGCCGGCGCTCACACCAGTGCTGCGATGGAAGAGAGGAAACAAGATTGCAGCGAGGAACGAGGTACAACAATGACTGATATTCGTGTATGTTCATATATGTTGTTTTTCAAATTTAGCTGATGAAGGTTTCAGACCTTCTCATTTTCACTACTAGAAAAAAAGATAGTAATAAAACATTGCATACTGAGAAGTCAGAGATTAATATTTACCCTAAAAAGTAAAGTTTCTTATTCTTCACTGCAGTATCTGCAACTTTTAACAAAGTTTGATACAGTTGTTATATAGAGATTATTATTTAAAGCGACCCTCTGTGAGAACCATGAATATAAAAAACATTTTTACATTTTACATTTATCTTCCTGGAGTTGGATCTTGGGACAAAATGGATGATTAAAGCTGTTACCTTTGGGAAAATGAAAACTGTCAAGCCCCATTGCTAAGTAAAAATTTTTTAGAAGATAGGCATTTGCCGCTCTTCAGTTTTTTTTGTTTTTTGTTTTTTTTTTTGTCAATAGATAACAGTGATTCCCGAACTGAAGCTTCATTCAGTCTCATTTTTGTTCCATTGTCATGAATTACTTCACATTTATAAAGCTGCAGCTTATTTCAGGAGTGCTGCAAGTGTTTAAGACTGTAACAAATGATTATTAATAACAATTGTTTCCTCAATCAGTCATTTAGTTCATGATGTGTGTTAAAAAAAATAATTATGAAAACAATCTATAGGTTGCTTTCTTTCTATGGAAAAGTCCAAATTCTAGTCGTTTTATGTTAATCCTGCTCTCATAGGAAGAGGATGATTTTCTAATAACTCAGATTCAGATATAGTTCATTTCCTGAAAGCGAAATTCTCCTCACATTTGATATTAAATGAAAGTCACGTCTTCCCATGGACCACAGAAGGAATGAAGGAAATAGCTCAAACAGGGGTTATGATGATTTGGTATTAGTTACCAGCTTATTATTTTCTCTGTTAGCTTTTCTTGAGTGGAATCCAAAAAGACTGATTCATTTATTTTCTTTGCGACCACCTCTAACCTGCCCCACATGTGTTTCCCCAGTGTCTGCAACGCTTGAAAAAAAACCTGAGGGATTTGCGTCTTTCAGCATTTACAGAATCCGTTTATCTGAAAGTCATTAACATGACATCAAACTTTACAGCTTTGACTTAAGTTTCCTTTTATGATTTATCCTTAAACCAAAGGCCGTCGTCCGACTAATTACAAGGAGAGATCAGAGCAGATTCTGGCTTTCCTGGATATATATATATATAAAAAATCTACTTGGTAGCTCCAACAACAACACAACACTGCCCCCTAGTCTGAATATGGAGTCAGTGTGTTTGGACTGCATGAGCTCATATGAACTTTCCTTTTTCAGACATGGTTCGAGAAGAACTGCCTGTCAGACGACTGTGCTGCAGACCTCAGGCTTCATGGGAAACTGCTGCTCTCTGGGTAAAAACATTCAACTTTGCAGTTCACTTTTCATTCTCTGTTCTTGGCCTTTTCTTCCAGTCCTGAGGAAGCGAGCTGACGTCATAGGCCGTGTGGGTGTGGGTAGTGGAACCATGACGCATGCTTGGAGGATATCCATATGTTTTTCCATCGTTAGGGAGTTCCCTTTCTTTTTATTGTGTGTCTTCTACTGTCTGTACATTTGGTTGCACTTTACATCTGTCATTCTAACAAGTATTTGTTTTAAATATATTCTTTGTTTTACTTCAAAAACAAGTGAATCATTTTCTTTAGTTACACTCCTCTCTGTATGTAAAACAACATGTTGATTTGTTGTTCTTTCTGAGAAGTTTTTCAAAAATGATTTCCTGACATACATTGTTTACTTCATGCCTCCTCCAGATTGTATAGTAAACCCCATCTGGCCCTCGGAGGAGTGAAGAACGTCTCTTTGAACCTGACCATCTCCAACGCTGGAGATGACGCCTACGACACCAACGTCTACTTGAACTTCTCCAGAGAAGTGTTCTACATCAACTACTGGCAGAAGGTCTGTAGTTCTTGGAGCATCTGCTGTTTATTTACTCTGCCGCGCATGTTTATTCCTGAAATCCAACTGGGTGTTGCTTTGCTTTAGTTACATACGAGTGAAACTGAAGTTGAAATTATACACAAAAATCGTATTTTACACACACATATCAGATGAATGGCTTTAGATTTTTTTGCTGAGATGTGCATTTTCTCAAAGAGAAAGACTATTTAAAAAGCCTATATGATTGTATGTAAGGAACGCAGTGTAAACAGTGAAAAAGATCGCAGACCTGTATGAGGACTGATGAACTTCTACCTTTGCCCGAGCCATGTAGGTAGATGAAAGAATAGGAGGCAGGGGAGCCTCAGCAGGAGCAGCAACAGCTGTCCTGTTTCAGAGGGGAGCTCCTCTGGCTGAGCTGTCATACGCTTCTGTGACTCATTCAAAACAGACGCACCATGTCAACGACAAATGAGCTGCATGCATGAGAACAAGGCACACATACTTCATAGTCCCACAAGTTTAACTTATTTACCACTCAAACCACATTATTCATGTCCAAAAAAGCCCCACATGAGGTCACATTTAATCTTTTAAATGCAGGTATGTAAAGTGAGGATTATGACTAGCCTTCATGGAGATACTGATCAGACCTGCTCCTCACATAGTTTGACCTCTAATGATTTCTGCATTCTGTCACTGTTAAAGACATATCTACCCACTGCCATCCTACATTAGACCTGAGACTCTCCTTGCTGCGTGCAGATGGATTTCGCAGCAGCCGCCTCTGCCTCCGCTCACGTCTGTTCGCTCACTTGTTGCAAAGACACCCGCAGATCAGCTCACGGCTTGGAGAGAGACACCACGTCAGATGGTGTGCTCTGACAGCATCCATCAGGAAGGCTTTTCCACCGCCCCCCCCCCTCATAATGGACTAATGTTTATCTCCCAGCTGGGTTTTTTAACCCCCATGATCTCTGTAAAGCACACAACCAGTGGCGTGATTTAAAACCCCCAACAAAGGTGAAATTGAATTTAAATAGAATACATGCTGCAGGCGAATATTAGAAAAACAGTGAGCGCGTTTCAGTTTCATAGCTAATCTAATGAACTGGGCTGACATTAAGTGTCATGTTACCAGCAGCCCCAGAGCCTCATTTTGTTCAGGAACCTGGTGAGTCAAGGTGGCCTGCTCCAACAAAGGGAACAGGAGGAATCGATGGCAAAGGGGCTGCTGAGCAGATTTACTGCCGTATGCTCTCTGAGACATTTCTAATTACTGCCGGAGAAGTCTGAGGTGATGATGTGACCCCTTTTTGCAAAGTTAAGGTCAGCTCCTAACCTTCCCCTGAGGCTTTTTCTCTGGTGAGCGAAGCGTGAACTTGTACTCCCCCTTCACATTTAGGAGTGTGATGTGTTATCTCTCTGTTGTTCTTGCAACGCAAGCTGTTAGAAAGCTGCAGAGGTGAATTGGTTTCAGGAGCAGTGCCTTCATATATACTCGTGGGACTCAGTAGCTGCTGCACTGGCTACTGTGCTTGTGCTTCATTTGTTATCTCTACAATGTTTGGGTAGTCAGTTTTAACCTTCTTTTTTTAAGTGGCCAAAACTGTGGAAGATGTTTTGTGCCATTGTATTACTACATTTATCTAAAGAATTCTGTTTGGTTGCAATTTACTGGACTGATATACATTTTACACACACAAAGAAATAGCCTTATCTAAAGTATTATTTGTTTAAATAAACTAGTAAGCAATATGTAAAGCGTTAACTTCACTGCCTAGATTATTTATGTGCTGCTTAAATATTGACACAGCAGTTGCACTGTGTTCCACTGTTTTGTATAGTGTGACAAAACTCGATAACTACAGTTGCTAATTGCAATGCATCTATCAGTTTAATCTGCTGTTTATCCTGTAGAGTGTTGCAGGGGCTGACAGAGAGGTGAGGTAAAACCTAGACAGGTTGCTAGTCCATCACAGGGCTAAGGTAAAGAGACAGACCGTATATGCTTACACTCACACCTATGACCAATTTGGAATCAGCAGTTAACTTAAACATACATGTATCTGGGCTCTGAGATTAAGCCAGAGCACCGGGAAAAACCACAAATACACCAGAAGACCCCAAATGACCTGCAGGTTCAAACCAAGTAAAGGCTCTGAGTCCTTCTTCCGCCGCTGATTTCTGGTGATTTAACAGTTGGAACAGACGAGCGTTGTGGTGAAAAGCCCAGAAGTTGGGAATGCAACTGAGAAATGTGCGAATTTCAGTGAACCTTCAAAACCTAAGAGTATATGATTCACTGATTTTCTTGGCTGTGAAGTAAAACTTTGCACATGCTGTGAAAGCCAGAGCTAGATCTTCATCCTCATACCTGTGTAGAGAGGATAAAGTAGGTGATGACACTAGTTTGGAAAAGGTAGACCATAGCAAAGCCAAATGTCCAAATACCAAAGTGTTTGGAGACATAAAGAGACACACAGAACATGCAGAAAATAAGCCTCCTGTGTATTGTCATCCACACTGACTACTCCAATAGATTCTTCAGCTGACACTGAAGCAGGGTAAACAGTCTTGATGATGTTTAATAGTCCAGCCATTTGTGAAAATCCCAGTTTGTATTAGTTCCAGATAGAGAAAGACAGGAGAAAGTAAGCAAGAGAAAGAAAGTGAAGAAGTGCTGGACAAACAGACATTGTCTCTGGAGACGCAGCGGGCCATATGTCCGAGTGCTCTGCTCTCTCTCAAGGGCTGCCAGGTGGGTGATGGGTAAACACGCCGACTTCCCCAATCCTGCCCAGCCCCGTGGGACAGGCGGTGTTTGCACAGCAGCACAGAGGAGTACAGGAAGTAGAGGAAATTCCACCATTGCCAGTCATGATGGGTCCCCACCTCCCCTCTGCAGGGCTCTCTGCAGTCTCCCTGCAAAGGGCAGCGCCGCTTATTTAAGCTGACTTAATGAAGACGGAGGGGCAAAGCCACACCCTGAGCTGACACTGGGAATCCGCTGAATAAGGGAGAATGGGAGAGTGGATGGATGCCTACCTTTAAATATGTCAGCATACTGCAGACACCGTCACGCCTCTTTCCTTTATCAAATTTGGAAGCGTGTCGTAAACACGGACTCACAGCAGCCCGTGCATGCAGACGTTTTGTATGACTGACCCAGACACCTCTGTGAATATTCCAGGAGCTCTACTCTGTCTCTTTTATGTATTATTAAAGTCCTGAGTTATCTCTGCCCTCTTTCATGCTCCCTGCACATGAGCTCAGCTGACAGCCCCCTCAGTGAACTCTCGCTAAAAGAATTCTTACTCCTCGTAGGGTCAAGGCCCGAGTGTTTATACAGCGCAGCCGGTGAAGCTCTATATTGTTTAGACAAGCTTCCAAACACACAGCCTGGAGGTTGTCCAATTACCCGCCCGCTAAGATGTGTGTGCCATCACTGCTTTGTACATTCTTTGTTTAACCTAATTTAGAACTTCAATGAGACACTAAAATCTATTTGTTTACATTCAGAAATATGTATAATGATAATCTTAGAATATACTGTATACGTTGGCAGATATATCCCCCAGAGAGTACAGTATTTTGCTGAAAAACTGTATTTATTTTACCATCCAAAGCCACTGCTGATCTTCTTTCCTTAAGTTATCGGCACTGATTGTTCTGTCAGCCTGCATCTTGTCTGCCGGTTCTTCCTCACTGTGTCTTCTGTCTCCATATGTGTCACCCACTCTGTCTCCAGTCAGTCTGTCTTCACCGCCTCCTCACTCTCTGTCTCTATCTGTCTTTTTGCAGGAAGAGAAGGGTATTTCCTGTGCACTTGTTGATTTGGACTTCCTCAAATGCAGAGTGGGATTTCCCTTCATGAGAGCACAGACTAAGGTAGACCTAATTGCACAAACCTACATGCAGCATTTTAAAGAGAAAACTCAAGTACAGCACAATGCATTGGTGTGCAGATGCCCCCTGTTGACTGCACTTTTTAAATGAGAAAAAAAATGACTGCAAACATGTTTCATCACATGGAAAATTCTGTCTTTTCCCCTCTCTGCAGTATCATTTTGCAGTGATTTTTGACACAAGTCAGCTCTCTGGGGAAAATGACACACTGCAATTCTTAGTTCAAGCAAAAAGGTAAAAGTTTCACATTTCTTTTGTGTAATGAAGGGATTTGTGTGGGGGGGATATGCAGATTTATTCCCATAAACGTTCCCAAATGTATGCTTTATAAAGTTTAAAAAATTTTCACTTTTCTTGTTCCGTGTTTTTTTTAGTGCCAATCCTGAGCACAAACTCTCCGACAACACTTTAGATCTGTCCATCCCTCTGATTCATGAGACCGACACCACTATTACTGGGTAAGAACATGACTAACATGAACAGTCAGAGCTATGTAGGCATTTTAAGTAAGTAAGGAATCTTTTTTATATATATATATATATAGCCCTTTTAATACCTTGGTTGAAAGTGCTTTGCTGAAAAACTCTTTAATTTATATGCCTCAAATGAGTTGAACTGGTCCATCTGTTGGCTCTCAGGCAGAGAGGGAGTTATTTCTCTCAGTATGAAGGATATCAACTTGAAAAGCCTTATCTCTGAATGCTTTATCTTAGCTCTGCTTCACAGAGAAGGGAGGGAGATGTAAAACAGCCCAGAGCTCTGACATCTGATAAAGCTGCTGTCTTTAATGTGAGGGGAGGCTTCAGAGCAAAGCTGGACACATATCTCAGCTGCTAAAGAAAACACTGCTGTTCAGCTGAACATGATCGAAGCCAGAGATTTTGATGAAACTCTTTTTAAATGTTATTTCTGTGTCTATTTAAATATGTATTTGTTACGATAATGCATTATGTCCCTCCTGAACAATGGGGTTGTTATCTGCAGCGTGGTAGCGCCGACCTCTTTTGTGTACGGAAACTCCATCGATGACTCCCGCTTCGTCCAGTTGGAAGACATGGAGTGCAACTTTCAGCTTCTCAATCTCACTTTCCAGGTAGTACAAGCACAGCGCATATACAGTTTTTACTTTAAGATTCTTCCCTATATATTCACTTCTCTTTTCTTTGGTCTCCATCTTTCTCTGCCTCTGTGTGATGTGGTTCCAGGCCATAAACAAAGGGCCCAGCAGGCTGCCTGGCTCCACTGTGGACATCAGGATACCTAACCGGCTGGCTGGCAGCGGAGCTGACATGTTCCACATCATTGAAACACAGGTGGATGCCAACAGCAGTCTATCTACATTATTTATCCAGCCCAAATCATTATTTATTAGTTTGTTCACCTGCAGGCAGCCACATTTTTAGCTCATTTATCCAGCCCACGCCTGTTCGTCTTGCTTCACCTCATGGCACAGCTGCTCAGAGGACACGTTTACATATAGAAAGGTGCTTTTTGTCAGAACGAGGACATTTTGCTTAGCGTGGGGCACCGCCGGACTAGTGAAAATCTAAGCGAAAATGTTGACGTTGCTACTGAAGCTAGCCCTCCATTTTGTTTCACAACATTTTGCATTTAGATAAAGAAACACAATCCTCCCGCTGGGTTCAAATGTTTTCTTAACCCTTGCATTGCTCCTTTCATATAGGTAGATCATGGGGGAGCTCAAGCTGTTAATTGTATTTACTGTGAATGGGTAGACAGGGTTGACTGTATCCCACCCTCCTAGAGCCCATCTGGAATCACTTTCAGGGGATCAGACAGTTTGCACGAAATGGGAATGGGACACCTGCAGAGCTGGCTACTGCCCTGTACCATCCCCAGCCTGGAACCACACATCATAAACGCTGTTAACACTGCGTCTAGCCTGTGGCACACCGGACAGTTGCACACTTATGTTTTATAGCCAGGTATTTCCATTTTATACAGAACTCGATTAGCTCGGAGATAATATACAAGCTCCTGACTGTTGCTCCAAGTGTTCTAGTTTTTCCGCACAAAATCCCTCAAACTTTAATAATTGCTGTGGAAATTCTGCTCTCGTGGGGGATTTCAGCGGGTAGAAGTTAGTGCAGCGGTTAGTGCAGCCTATGAATCTTCACACCAGCAGCAGCAGCAGCAGAAACAGAAGACATGAGAAAGCGCTGCAATAAAAGCTCAGACAGGCTGGGTGGTAGCTGAGCAGACAATGAGGAAGGCCAGAGGAGATTTCCACCTCCAGAGCTTCAGGTCGGACCGAGGAGAGGGGAAAGGGGAAGTGCTCCCTGGGGGCTGGGCAGTAAACCAGACACCTCTAAATCACTCCATATGGGAAATCTGCATGGGAGGGGTACCAGCGTGTTGTTTGGGAGAACATCCTGTGAGCTCTGGAGACGCCTAACAATAGCTGGATTGGGCCAGTTTAGGTGACAAAAGTGCTTGTGTCGACATTTTTGGAGTCAGACCCAAACCCAAGCTTATCCTTTGCAGCATGAACATGACAAAACTCCTGCTTTCCTCTGCACCCATTACACACATGCCTATTTGATCTAACTTTCGATAGTCAGTATGATTTTATCTAAAATTATCATCAATGCAACTTTCTTTTTCTACGCGGCTGCCTCAGGTGGCCGATGGTCGAGGGAACTGCACCCCTCACAGGAACCCGACACCATGCACCGTCCCCCAGGACAGAGAGAGCATCTTCCACTCCATATTTTCCTTCTTCACCAAATCAGGGCGCAAAGTCTTGGTAAATATGCGGCCCTCGTGTCGCACTTTGACATTTTGGAGGTCACTGACAGTCACCCTCTGTGGGGACTCTTGTGTTTTTTTTTTTAGTCATTGCAACATTTGTTTATCACACATTCCTCTCACTCTTTCCCACTCCTTTTCTAAACAACTCTGTATTTTTTTCAACAGGACTGTGACCGGCCTGGGAGAGCATGTATGACGATCTCCTGCAGTCTGGGACCGCAGCTAAAGGAAGAAGCTTTGAGCATAGATATAAAACTTCTGCTGAACACTGAAATCCTGAAGAGGGTAAAACACACCACCAGCTCGCTAAATGAAGTTTCAGGTCATTTTGATTCTAAAAATAACAGCAACCCACCTTCTCTCCAACCACAGGATAGTTCCTCTGTCATCCAGTTTGTGACGAGGGGCAGCGTGCAGGTGAATGATAGGGCAGTGGAGGTGCCAAATGGCCTGCCAGAGGACATTTCTGTGAGTATAAAATGAAGTTTCTCATCTATCTACTGTATATTGATTGCAGTGGAGATGGATATTTGTCTCTAAAACTGGTGGAGACCAAAATAAAGCTGAAAGGACACTAATATTGAACTTGCATTTGACATCTTCTCAGAAACACAACTCCAAATGAACATTAATGTTGCTCCCCGTCTGCTGGATGTTTAAATACACAGCTGTTCACCATGTCAGTTTTATAAATAGATAATATGTCCATGTTGTGCTTAAAGTACATGTTTAAAAGAAGCAGTTAGTGCAGATTTATAGTCATTTCACCAAATAACAAAAAAGAAAACCTAAATGTCATGATACACAGTTTTTTAAACAGTTTTTAGCTTTATTTGGAAGGTTTTTAGATGTTTGCCTCAGTGGGTGAACAGAATGTCATCACTGAAAATTTGTTGTAATTTCAGTCATGCATATCTAACTGAATCACTAAATAAAGCCAAAATTAAGTCAGTTTGAGATAGAATAGAAATTATCTGGGTTTTTATGTGACTTTAAATGAACTTACCCATCTACCCTTGACTGACTACTCTTGACAAAATTCAGAGGTTAGTTGCTGAACAGAGCTGCTGCAGCTGGTAAAGTTGCTATGTCTTGCTACAAAGCATTGTGGTAGGATGCAAATGCTTACTGTGGCTTGGATGCACCCATACTAGGGGAGGACAGGGTACTCATTGCATGGATCTGATGGTAGAAATATTTCAATAAGCATATATATTTTATATTTAGACACACAGTCCGTCATGCGGTGATTAGACATTCCTTGGGCCACTCATGTGCTCCAGTGTGGATCATTATAAAGGATGTGAGTGCAGGGAACAGCTGGGGGCTGTTGGTATATTATGTGGTGGCACTTCTCTTGGCTGTTTTCAGGGTCCTCAGCTGTGCACAAGGACACACCCTCCCCCTGCTGTTGCTTGCTGAGTGATTGAATGACCCCCCAGATCAGATTTGATGATTATATTGTGCACCCAGCCTGCTCGCAGTGGGATCTCTTAGAGATTAGGGTGCCGACTGGGTTGCAGCACTGCTGACCCTGAGCTCCAGTTGTGCTCGGAAAATTCAGACCTGCTATGAATACGTCCGTGCCGTGCCATTCTCTCAGCACTTAGAGAGTGTGCTCATTCCAGCGGCTGTTAACCCCCCTAGGCTTCAGTAAACACTGTTACCTTTTCCCTCAGGATCCCCGCTAGCTAGAGTACACACTGCAAATATAATTTGTGGTTCCTGGTTGTACTGTTCACAGCAAGAATAGTGGTTTCCAGCAGAGCAACAAGCTTGGCTTTTCATCACCCTTGACATGTAAACAAACCCACATAAATCCACATGTTTTTGCTGTGGGTATACATGTTTTAAAATGCAGAGCGGAATTTAACATACTTCACATTAAGATGATTGCAAAAGTTAAATTTGGAAAGTCAGAGTCAGAGAGCAGTGACCCTTCGAGCTTTCATCTTTATTGTACACGCAAATGCCTTGGCATGCATAACAACAGCTAGATTCCAGAGCTCGGAGTAACAGGGAGGTGTTAATGTGGGAAACTATTCAACAGAGAGATTAAGCTGCACTTGTCCACTTGGTTCTGTCTGTGCTTACAGTTGGCGGCTCATGCCACATTTACGTTCAAAGCCTGTGCAGCACTGCACATTGTAGCAGCAAAGGTCCACAGCCAGCTCTGAAACTGACCCACCATTGTTTGCAGCAACACATACAGGGTAATCTGACATTTGAGAGAAAACACAGTGTTTGTCTTTGTTTTAGGTCATTAGTGAACAAACACATTAGTTTCATGATCCTGAATGTGCATGTGTTGTTTTCTGTTTAGGGCCAAAATGCCAACTTTGAAGCAGACTGTGGTGCAGAGTAATTCTTTACTGCATTTAAAACACTGCTAGTTCAATGCAAACTTTTTAAACTACACATTTTCTAACACCCTGAAATGATGTGAAAAAAAACCTATTATCTGACTTATCCTGATCCACTTTTTCTTCATACAGCAGAGTTGGTGTCTCCCAGGGGCTGTGATAAGTCTCTTCACAATTTAAACAATCAGAGTAATTGTGCTGGGAATGACTCTTGTACCAAAGACTCAGATAGCTTTAAATGAACTTTCATTTTTCAACTTTTAATGTGATCATTTTACTCCTCTTAGATATTTAAGTAAAAACCAAAGCAGTGGTGCAAAAAGGTGATTTAAATCAATTGTGCTTATTATTATTACAGTAAATATAGAGTTTGTCGTTGAGTGCCAGCTCCCACCATTGTAGTGAAGTCTTTACCAAGCACTGGTGAGCCTAGTTTGCTCTCAGGGACAGATTATCCAACAGGTCAGTGTTCACCCATGTCATGGGAAACAGCCCAGATACTGTAATTTATTGTGGAAACAGTTGCTAAGCCTCCCAAAATGGAGAAAACTCTAAATTAGCTTTTCTCTGGGATTCAAAGAAACAGCTTGGCACTCCGGACTGAAAAAAGGAAATGGATGATTTTTAACTTTTTTTGACCTATTAAGATGAATACTTGTTGGGATTAAACATAAAAATGTAAACAGCCTAAATTATGAAATAGTGATGCTCAAGCCTACCGACTAATTCTGTGATGACTAGTGATAAAAAAGTTAAAAGCAACATCTTGTTAGACAGTTTAAGTTGGTGATGAATACCAAGAATCTACAGCAATGATTCTGCAGCAGCTCTGTGAGTTTGTCCTTAGATGCTGCACTGCTTTACTGCTAGTGTCACTGCTGGCATGCAGAACTGTAGCAGTCAAAATGTTTACCATATTCACCATCATAGTTTAGCTTGTTTTTATGCTAATGTTGCTACACAAAACTCACACTGCTGGGATGGTCAAACGTTTTAGTCAGAAACCAAAGTAAGACTCATTCGGCTTCATCCTCTGGAGACTGTGAATGTCTGTAAAATAAATTTCATGGCACTCCATCTTGCAGTCGTTGAAATATTTTAGTTTGGACAGACCAACAGACAGAATTGTCGTGATATGTCCAAAAATTCTTTCACTTATTATGTGAAAGAAAATATGTTTCACGGCAGTTTGTGCTGCTATTACTTACATGTGGAGCAAAGGGTCACTATACCACCCTGTCCCTGCCTTGGTGTGTTCAAAACTCAAGTATAAAATTGCATTTCAGTGGATGTTGGTTAACATATGATACCTTACAGTGTCATTTAATTTTAAATCTGCATTGATTTTGACTGTTTTGTGACCCCTGTGTGTGATTGACGAGAATGTTCTAAAATTAATTCCTTTTGTATCCAGTTTCCTGCTGTTTTTGGTTCACATGCAGCTTTTCTTGAATCTACCCGTGCTCTCTGACATCAGCTAAACCATGCTGAAATAAGATGTTCCTTGGTTGTTGCTTTGCACTGCATTGCATCATTAGCAGCGCATGACTTAATGCGCATTTCAGTGTGTCTCTGCGTGTGTGCTGTGTTGGAGTGTGACTCACTGAGGCGTTGCTGTGTTTCAGCTGGTGTTCGAGGCGCTCCACAGTCAAGAGCCGAGGGGTTACGTCGTCGGCTGGATAATTGCCATCAGTCTGCTGGTGGGAATCCTCATCTTTTTGCTGTTAGCTGTGCTACTCTGGAAGGTAAACCAACACGAAAACACAGATAGTTACAAAACTCACAAAACTGAGTGTTTTTTGGAAGTTTTAATAATAAATTCAAGGGAGCTGTCACAAGCTGTTTGCGTGTCCCAGCCAGAGGCACAGTGTTTAACCGTGGTTAAGTGTCAGCCCAGTATCCAGTTGTGCGGAGACAGCTGGAGGTCAGGAGAAGAGGTGGGGGTGAGAGCTCTCCTTGGGCCTTTAACAAGCATGAAAAGGACAAATCACAGAGTGGACAATAATTCACACCATCCCACTCACATGAAAGAAGAATGCAAAAGGGAAACGGCAATTACGCTGATATCCAGAGGCCCTGTTAGCACAAAACTCCTTTTCTTTTTCACTGCTTCGTCTTCCACCGGGAATACCACAACTGAACCTTGGAATGCTGGTCCGGGGATACATTTCCCCCCCTGCGAACCCCAGGGCTTCAGATCTTGCCAAAATAAACTCTACTTACAAGAGCGGCACATGTCCTGTATTGCTCTTTGCAGGAAATGCCTGAGGAGCGCACAGGTCTGTATCAATAAACTTTAGTAGCCAAATGCAGATAAATGAATGGAGTCGTAGTGAGCGCGGCAGCATCCCAGTGCGGCTGCTTTGTTTAAATACACACCAAGAGTCTACTGCTCTCGCCATCCCGTCATATTTCCTTTATATTACACTTGGTAAAGGCAGGTTATAGCTCAGTGAATTATAAATGAGTTCACAATATTACATTCCTACAAAAACAACTTATTCTGCGAGGGAAATGCTTGGTGTGCTTCTATCCCTGCTGCTGTTTTTGTGGGGTTTAGCCTATTAACCTCAACCTATTTATGTTACTGCTGTCCATTTTTAAAAGATTCCATGCCATGATGTGTTAAATTGATTTCATACCTCCCAGACATCCATTGTCATGCCTCTATGACAGGGACAGCTGGAGCTGGAGGTATTATGTTTTCCGTTTGTCGTCTCATGAATGAGCTATCTCCTATCACCTAGTGGGAAGTTCCTCAAACTTGGCAAAAAAAAAAAAAGAAAAAAAGTTCAGTTTGGCTCAAGGATGAACTGATTAGAAGTTGGAGGTCAAAGGTCGCTGTGACTTCGCAAAACTTGTTTTTGGCCATAACTTAAGATTTCATAGTTAACTATGACAGAAATTCACACAATTTCTAATCGAATAAACGAAAGTAATGACATTTTACACTCTGTGGTCAAAATTGGCCAGACATGAATTGAAACTGCAACTTTAACTGGTTAGCAAAGGTATAGAGCCACGAGGTAGTCATTTCTAGTTTCTCGGCTGCTATTTTTTTAGTTTTGAAAGAATGCAAGTGAAAGAACGGACTGTTTTAGATAAACTCTTTCTATGTGGTGCATTTAATGGCCCCCCTGACAGTCTGCTGAATAACATTGCAGTTTGCGAGCGATGTAAAATCAAATCCACAAGACAAGCAAGACAATGATGTTGTGTAAACCCAGTTTTTTTATTGCAATAAAAACGTTGCTGTTCTGTGGCTGAATTTTATAAGTCTTATGGACAACACTGTGATGTTACAGTCCATTCGATACAAAATGATTGAGGGTGACAATATTACTATTTAAAAGGTCATCTAACAATAGACTGAATGAGGTGATAAATGCAGCACACAAGCCAACATTTCAGATAACAGTTCTATAAATGTTGTTAATAGAACCAAGATATGCTTGTGTTTCAGAGTTTGAATATACTAAGTGATCCATAACTGTGTATTGGGTGCATTATGCTACATGATTGCCAATAACTACCAACATATCATGAATATCTTGGATTTATGGACAGTATTGTCTTTATATACTTTGTTCAAGCTTTGTACTGAGCGCTCTGATAGTGATTTGAGTAAATACCACAGTGGTGCAAATATTTTTTTCCTGGTTCTGCTGGATCTATCTCATAAAATATGAAGATATCCAAAATAAACTGATCTTAAGTGTAAAACTGAAGTGTAAAAACAACACATTGTGGTTTTAGAGAGAGTTATGTGCAAGAGCTTTTGTTTGTCAGGATCTTGCTGCACTGGTTGGAACACAACACCTATAAGAGCAAAACCAGCAAACCACCTGCTGACTATAGCTTTGTATTCATAGTGCACACATGAGAGCATTATCTAGCTTTCCATCTAACTGTCTGCAAAGAGAAAATGAGAGTATTCTCAAAAATGTCAAACTATTTCTTTAACAGAAGACGTATTTGCCAATACCAATATATCTGTAATAAGCTAATATGGGGTGATAATATCAACTCTAGGTCACAGCTATGCATTCCCCATGTTTGAAAAACTTGGCTTGAAAAACGACCACCTCCAGAGAGGGAAAGTCTACCCTAAATGGCAATGATATGCTTTGGAAAATAGTTAGCAGTAATGTAAAGTATATTTTATTGGTAGCTAATGAGCTGAGATGGGAAACTACACGTTTTCCACTCCTGCAGTCAGATGTGACCGCAGATACACCTTACTAACCGCACAAAATGTTGCCCCTCTCGCCCTTTGACAGATGGGATTCTTCCGTCGGCGCTATAGAGAGATCATCGAGGCTGAAAAGAACAGGAAAGACAGTGATGAAAGCTGGGACTGGATGGAAAAGAACCACTGAGACTTGCAGTTGGGGTCCCGGAGGAGCCAGTGAGATTAGGGATTGGGTCGGGAAGGATCCAATAGCACGGGGTCTCGCAGCCCAGCCGCCCCAGTGGCACCAGGCCCTTCAAGTCTTCCATATGTGGAAGAGAGGAATATTCTCCATATTTTTTGGAGACTTGATATTTTTTTGTGGGTGGGGGGTCCAGGAAACAGGCTTCTGAGGTGACAGTGTGGCTTGCCAGAGGACACTTGCTGTGGAATTCAGCTAATCTCAAAGGAGGCAACTCCCAGCCAGCGGAGCGGAGCTGTTGATGGAGACCCACATCCGTACGGGGATGTGGAGACGGCATGAATACTGGTGGACAACAAAACCCTCAGGGCTGTGTTACATAGCAAATTTATTTTTATACATACACTTTAAGCCATATTGTATAAAACTGAGCTTCTAGAAGAGTTGGGGTTTTGAAGGCCATTATAAACATACTGTACCTACAGTATGTTTTCCTAAAAGCACTGATGTTTGATAAGAATGAATGCCTTGGCTCCATAGCTTTACTTTTTGTGCCAAAGATATGTCCCGTATCATATATGATTGGAGTCGTTTGTATATTCAGTCCATCCCAGTTGCTGGGAGTCAAAGATTGTATCTTTTCTGTACTATTTCCAGCTTATTAATATCATTTTTACACATCTGACTGCTCAGATAATCAGCCAGAGCTAATTCTGTGCTATAACGCCCACACACACAGTGACTAAAATGCACTGTCCCCGTGTCATCAGCCAGTGTTGTTAGAGCTGACTCAGATGCTATGAAAGACTCAGTGAAAGAGCCCTCTGAGGTCTTTAGGATCTTGTTCAGGATGTGGTAATCAACAGCACTGTAGAGTTCTCTGTTAACACTTTATTTGCCATGTTTCCCGTATTACCCATGCCTAAAATGCAAAAAAAAAAAAAAAAAGGGCTGTAAATTGTGCCATAAAGGCTTTGTGAGTTTCAATAAGCATTCCATTTGTTCTGGTCTGACTTTCAGCCCAGTTGTTTGCAGGTGATAGTATGCATCAGTTACATTTTTTTGGGGGGGGTTAACATTTGAATCTTTACTTTTGCAGTGTTTTAAAAGTGTAATGCATAGCAGAGCAAATAATCTGGAGCTGCTTTTGCAAGGAACTAATTGCTCAGGTATGCAGCAGACTTTTCAGATGGACCCCCAAAGTGAACATATCTGAGTTGATTGCATTTCTCAGTGAAATACAGTAAGAAATGATTCACTATCTGTCATGACATGAGACCTGATGGTGATTTATTTGCAAAAACCCCTCCAGACTTCACCTAAGCAGACCATATTTGATTTTACTATTATGTTATTAGGCATTGGGTTTTAGAGTGAAATATGAGCTCCATTACTCTCCACGGCCAGATGAAAGTCTGCACTGGGAGTCCACCTACAGTCGTTTACAGGGGCCCATGGTATGAGTAATGCCCTAAAAATAGGTGGGAATGTGCTGCATTCAATCACTACGTATAAACGAGCTCTTTGGGGCTCACGGGAAAAGCTCATTTTAAGTCAATGCAGTGGAATGTCAGCGCCCTGAAAATCTGCCACCATTCAAGTCCACAGCTCCTTGTGCTTCAACGTTTTCCTCCAGCATGTTCTCACAAGTCTTTTAAATGCTGGACTTGATTGTGAATGAAAACAGTGAATTACATTTTATATTAACGGCCCCAAAAGAAGTAAAATATTTTCTGTTTTATACATTTGAAGAGCTTTAGTTCAAAAATAACATAAAAAAAATGTATGCTCCAATTTTTAATGTCAATTTTGAAGAATTTATTAATGATTATTGGGTGTTAATTGACTTTATTAAAATAGAATATGTTAGGATGAAACCCTTTTGGGGTCATTTTCAAGCAAGTCAGATTGAAATGTGCAATGCCAAAGAACAAAGCTTTATTTTAATATGTTAGAAAGACTTCAGTGCTAAGTCACTTTATGGATCACTATGATTACTTCGCTCTTTATTGTGCTGTATGATTCTTTTGATACCATTTAATTCCACTGGCATTACAGCGTATACTGTACACATCCACGTTTTCCCTCTGCATCTGTTAAATCGATGCTATACATGTATGCAGAGAAACCGACACTTGACTTTTTTTTTTTTTTTTGGTGAAGTTTAACTGTGATGATTATATTTTGATTCTATGTTTGTTGTCACCGTTAATCACACCGTTATGTGGGGTTTTGTTCTGAGTATACTACTGTCACTGAGTATCATTTCCATTATAGTGTGCTGTATGTTTGATGTTTAAAGTCATGTCCGAGCTGTATATTTATCTGTTGATAAATTTTAGAGTGAAATTTCCGAGCTCTGCACACTGTGGTTTTTTGTCAACATGAGTCCAGTGTGGTTGTTGGTCAGTTTGCTGCTATTTGATGGTGTGTGGTGCTCTCTGCTGGCAGCTTCGCTTCAAATGTGCAGACAAATCCTCAGGAATGGGAAAAAGTCAAAGCTGCATATTTAGGTACTATGACAATTCTTTGTGTATAAGCACTAACATTTCCATAAATGTCAAGTTAGATTGGGAAACGACAGCAAATGATTGTAAGAGTCTAAGTATTCATGTACATCCTAGAGGTAAAGCCATTACTCAATGCACAGAAAATTAATGCGTGACATTTATGATTGATCAGTTTGTCATTTATCAAACAAAAATGGCAAACCACCCAGATTTCCTGATCATTGTAAATTAAATATCAGTAATTGGATAAAGTTTTTTGCCCAACAGTAATAATAATTTCATTGGACCAGGGTGGATTCAGCCAAAGTGGGCCACTACAACAAATATTTGCTTGCACTCATACCAAAGTGGTAAAATCCCTCCAAATACTCTCATGTATTTTTTTAAGGAAGCTGGTTAGGACTGTTATTGTATAACTCAGTCAGGTTTTCAAGATTTCAAACGAGATCCTGATCTACGAAATTCTTAATAACTATTAAATTAATTAAAAAGTTCAACTGTGAGCAACATGAAAGCCAAGTACTTTAGTCACACCCCATTGGCACAAATTCCTTGAGCAGGGAGTCCTGGGTTTGATTCCTGGCAGCTGTATATAATGTGTGCTTTAATAATCCCTCAAAAACATTTTGAGAAAGTTCACATGCATTTTTGAAATAATATTTCAATCAGTCGTGTTATCTGATAACTATTACACACTAGAACATTTCAATATAAATATATAGCATCAATCTAATTAAAAACACAGTTGTGCTTTGGCACAAGGACGAAAATGTATCATGAACCAGTGCCACATACATATCATTTATAGCCTAAGCTAGTTAATACTCCCCATCCATATATAGATCTTTAAAATACTTACATATTTAAGTCTATTATTGAATGTGGCTATGTAGCATATTGCAGGATTGCGGTTTGAAATGCTTTATCCTGAAAGCATCGTCAAGTTTTGATTACACCTTCGGCAAACGTGGGACAAAACTCAACAAGCGCCCTTTTCATTATGATCCCTAGTCAGAAACAACATGGTATTATTAACATGCCATGTCTACAATAACCAATTGGCTAATTTATATTCAAAATTGAAAATCTTTACTGTATGTTTTGCAATTTCCTATTTAATTTCCAGTCCACGTCAGCCAAACACAGAGAAACAGCTTCTCTTTAAAGTTCAGCTGTACCCACAAGCATGTTAAATGACAAGTCGTGGTGTTGAAAAAAATCTATAGATGAATTAATATGAA